>NW_015654494.1:159741-165370 GCF_001515625.1 Sinocyclocheilus rhinocerous
GATTAATTAGATTTAGCATAAATGTATGAGTTACGTAAAATATTTATAAAAAATATTATTTTATTGTAAAATTATTTATTATATTTAAATTATTTTTATACAATATGTTGTCATTTATAATGATGATTTTATGTGTATAAAGTAGTAGAAATGAAATCAAAATATTCATCACTTTGAAGTGAGGTATATTACTGTATTTAGCAGCTCTGTGTAATTTCCTCACATGAATGTGTGTTTTTGTGGTCAGACACGCGCGAGAGCTTCTGCTTCACGCGGTTTGAAGCGGGCAAATGCTCCGTCCCCAAACCGCTCAACACCACCAAAGCCAAGTGCTGCTGCAGCCTGCTGCCGGGCGAGGGATGGGGCGACCCCTGCGAACTGTGTCCGCGCGAGACCGAGGGTAACGGAACAAAACTATTCAGCTAGTTCAGAAAAACTGCTTTGTAGCATTGATACATCATTCGAATTATTACAGATACATTTTTGTTATTTTAATCGTTTAATTTAACAAAATAAGCTTTAAGAATTTAAGACAGTCGTCTCGTATATTAATAAATAGTTCTACATTCTATTAAAAAAAAATTTAATATTATTTGATCATTTAATTTAACAAAAAACAATAGTTTCAGGAAAATGTAACTAAATGATATAATTTAATGTTTTATATAATTAATAAATAGTTCTAATTTTAATCCATTTTAGTCATTTTAATTTTGATCATTTAAAATGTGTAATTATTTTTCATCATTTAATTTAACAAGGAAATAGTTTCATGAAAATGTAACTAAATGAAATAATTTAGTAGTGTTTTACGTAATTAATAGATAGTTCTAATTTTAATCATTTTAATTTTTATCATTTAAAATTTGTAATATTATTTGATTGTTTAATTTAACAAAAAAAAACAGTAATTTCATAAAAATGTTACTAAATTAAATAATTTAATGTTTTATATAATTCATATACCCTTCTAAGTTTAATAAATTTTAGTCATTTTCATTTTGATCATTTAACGAAAAAATGTTCATACTTTAATACAGTTGTTTTGTATAATTAATAAATTGTTCTCATATGCAACAATAAATAATAATTTCATTAAAAAAGCTTAATTAATAAAATATTAAAATTTTTGTATAAATTTTAGTCATTTTAATGTTGATCATTTAATGGAACAAAAAAGGTAAATTAGGTATTTAATATAAAATAAACTGTTGTCAGTTTTATAAAATAAATAGTAATTTGGTAATTTTGACCATTTAATTGAACAAAATGTTGAATAATTTAATACAGTTTTTTTCTATAAAATTACTCTTTTTTTGATTGTTTAATTTAACAGAAAGTTGAATAATACAAATTGTTTATATAATTATTAAATAGTTCAAAATTTTATAACAAAAATTTAGTAATCCTAATTTTGGTCATTTAATCTAACAGAGTTGAATAATTTAATTAAAAAAATAACGGCCTGTGCATCAACACCGACGGCTCGTTCCGCTGCGAGTGTCCCTTCGGGTACAACCTCGACTACACCGGCATCAACTGCGTGGGTGAGTTCAGCATAAAACTACGCAAACTCACGTTCATTGAGACGAGTTCTGCTTCTGACTGGCTAAAAGTGTCCCAGTTAACCTCAATTCACTCTGTTCTCGCTCTTCTCGATGACTGCGGGAAGGTTGTGGGTTCAAATCCCTTAGTTTACGACATAATAAAAGTAAAGTATCAAGCAAATGATGAACTAGCTAGTTATGTGGGTTATTAACGGCACCTTTCTGATGGTCTGATGGTTGATTGGACAGATACGGACGAGTGCTCGATCGGAAACCCCTGTGGAAACGGCACGTGCTCAAACGTTCCTGGTGGCTTTGAGTGTTCCTGTCAGGAGGGATTCGAACCCGGACCCATGATGACCTGTGAAGGTACGGACAGGAGATAAGCTACACTGTATTCCACAATAAAAGTGAATAATAAAGAAATTACAACAGTTTTACAGACATACATATATTTTTATATAAAAAATACAATATATATATATATATATATAAATAATATTTTAATCATTTAATAAAAAGTGTTCAATTATTAAACTGTTAACAATTTTACAATAAAATTTAGCCATTTTAATGTTGGCAATTTAATAAAAATATTGAATCATTAAGATGTTTTCTATAAATTATATTTCATAAATACAATTTTATAAGAAATTTTATACAATTTAATTTTGATCATTGAAATCGTTTCATAATTAAATGTTCTAAATTTTATAAAAATGTTAGTCATTTTAATTTTGATTTTTGAATTATACAAAAATTTATAATGTAATAAAGTGTTTACATAATAAATTGTTCACAATTTTATAATAACTTTAGTTATTTTAATGACTGTTTAATTTAATAACAATATTGATGAATTTTATAAAAATGTTTCATATAATTAAGATTTTAATATTTTATATGTATGTGTGTGTGTGTGTTTGTGTAAATTTGTTTACTTTACATTATTTATATAAAATACCAGATGTATTTACCCAAGAAGCATAATTGTATGGATACATAATTTATAGTAGGAGTCAACCGATTATCGGCCTGGCCGATTATCAGCGCCGATATTAAGCGTTTTATGGCTATCGGTATCGGTCATTTGCCTATAAAATAATTCAAAAGCATTTTTAAAAAGTTTTGTCAAAGCTACTGTTATTCTTAATTTTGACATTAATTTAAATTTTTATGCCAGACATATATATATATCGGTTATCAGTCTACCTGATCTGTAATAATCGGTATCATCCCTGAAAAACACATATCGGTCAACACTTAAATTATAGGGGTTTTTGCATTTTTTATATGCATCTTAATAAAGTATTAATATATTACACAATTATGCTTCTTAAGTAAATAAATTTTGCTTTAAAGATTAACACATTTAACACTTAAAACAGTTACACTTCAATAAATTATGCTTGTTTTAAGGTTGTTTAGATGTTGCTACTGGAAAATAAAATAAACGTGTTTTTTTTTTGTCATATACTACATTCATAAAGTGGTTGTTTTCTCTTACGGTCTGTGTGTTGATGCTTGTTTTAAGGTTGTTTAGATGTTGCTACTGGAAAATAAAATAAACATGTTTTTTTTGTCATATACTACATTCATAAAGTGGTTGTTTTCTCTTACGGTCTGTGTGTTCGTCTTTATTCTGTGTGTTCAGACATTAACGAGTGCGCGGTGAACCCGCTGCTCTGCGCTTTCCGCTGCGTCAACACCTTCGGCTCGTACGAGTGCATGTGTCCGACGGGATACGTGCTGCGTGATGACAACCGGATGTGCCGAGGTCCGTATGACGATCCACATCATCATTATACACACACGCACGCGCGAGTGCAGGCGATAATCGTTACTCCTCTCTCTCTCTCTCTCTCTCTGCAGACCAGGACGAGTGCGCGGAGGGGCTGGACGAGCTCAAGCTCTAAAGAGAGAACAACGCCTGTGTGTCGTCATCAGAAAAATAGAAATAGAAATAATTCAAGAGAACAGACTCATGATTTTCAACTGGTGGACGAGAAAACTGCTGAAAAAGACCAGAATATTGCAGAAACTAATAGTGACTAATAATTTAGCATGAGCAAAAACATTTTCTTCAGGAAATGTAAAAATATGGTTTGTTTTTACTGGCATAACACTGAATGTAGTAAATATTGTATTTCATCAAACTATATTTACTTAGGGTACATTTTTTGCATATGCATTTTTTAAATATTTATTTATTTATTTATGATGATGATGATGATGATAATAATAATAATGCTTTAATATTTCATTTAATTATTATAAAACAATAATATATAATATTTGTTTAGTAAAATCATGTATAGTAAAAATACTACTTCAGTATTTTATGCAATATTGATAGAAATTGGAGTGACTGAAGTAACTATTGTATTTTGTCAAATTATTTACTAGGCTAAATAAGTAATATTAATAATAATGATAATTTAATGTTACGTAATATTAATGTAAATTGGAGTATTGAGAATGTAGTGATATTATATTGTCTAGGATAAATTTTTAACATGCATTTTAAATAATAATAATAATAATAATAATAATATTTAAAATTGTATGCAAAATCAGCATAAAACAAATACATACAATATTTATATTTTATTGATGTATTAATAATAATAATAAATAATAATCTTGTATTTTATGCAATATTAAAGCAAGTAAAATAAATAAGAAATATGATCAAAAGAAGAAGAATTATTTATATTTGATATAATTATGTAATAATAGGTCAAATTTGACCAATATTATGCAATTAAAATCTGTAACATTTTTATTTGATGTTACCTAAACCATTGTCTGTATTGCATACTGGATATAATTTAAATTTACACAAGTAATTTAGTCATTTTTATATAGCATGTGCTCATGGTGCTGTTGCCGTCTGTCTTGTTGCATAAGTCATCTCAGATCATCTCTCTCTCTCTGGCAGATCTGAACGAATGCCGCAGCAAGCCGGGGATCTGCAAGAATGGCCGCTGCGTCAACACCGTGGGCAGCTACCGCTGCGAATGTAACGAGGGTTTCGAGCCGAGCTCCACGCGCACAGAGTGCATCGGTAAGAGCCAGCGACCAATCAGAACGCGGCTGAAAGAGCCAGCGGCCAATCAGAATGCAGCTGAAAGAGCCAGCGGCCAATCAGAACCCGGCTGAAAGAGCCAGCGGCCAATCAGAACGCGGCTGAAAGAGCCAGCGGCCAATCAGAACGCAGCTGAAAGAGCTAGCGGCCAATCAGAACATGGCTGAAAGAGCCAGTGGCCAATCAGAATGCGGCTGAAAGAGCCAGCGGCCAATTAGAACGTGGCTGAAAGAGCCAGCGACTAATCAGAATGCGGTTGAAAGAGCCAGCGGCCAATTAGAACGTGGCTGAAAGAGCCAGCGACTAATCAGAATGCGGTTGAAAGAGCCAGCGGCCAATTAGAACGTGGCTGAAAGAGCCAGCGACTAATCAGAATGCGGTTGAAAGAGCCAGCGGCCAATTAGAACGTGGCTGAAAGAGCCAGCGGCTAATCAGAATGCGGCTGAAAGAGCCAGTGGCCAATCAGAATGCAGCTGAAAGAGTCAGTGGCCAATCAGAACGTGGCTGACAACAGGCATTAACATATCATTTTTATTCACTTATTATCATTTTGTATAATCTGTTGTTTAATTGTATTTTAGAGAGTTGTTTATAATTTTTGGTTGTATTTTGTTATTGTTTTTCTATTGTGTTTCTTTTATTTCTCTAGTTTTTTGGCCTAATAATATCTAGCAAAGGGACTACCAATGAAAACTAGCCTTCGGGCTAATTTGAGTACATTTACATTCAAGAATATTGATTAATGTACACTGTCCCTTTTTGTGAAAAAAATAAATAAACAAATGGGGACATGTGTGCACAAATCGCATGAAACCGAATGCTAAAACTATAACAACATTTAATTTATTATTATTGATATTATAATATTAATATTAGTACTGTTTTTAAATAAGTGCTATAGATAGGGCTGGGCAAAAAAATCGAATGCGATTTTCATGCGAATTTCGTCAGTAAAGCCGGTTCTGTGATTAGTAGTAAATCTCCAGCACGTGCT
>NW_015654494.1:166208-179201 GCF_001515625.1 Sinocyclocheilus rhinocerous
AAGCGGCTTTACTGATGAGATGAAAGCATGAAAGCCCTAGCTATAGATGTTTAGTTAGAAGTACTTCATTGAAATTCAGGCATTTCTTTTAGATGTAATATGCATTTTTTTTTTTTTTACCATATCTACTGTGTTTTTGCAGACATCAACGAGTGTGAGGTGATGCCTAACCTGTGTAAGAACGGCCAGTGCATCAACAGCGTCGGCTCCTTCCGCTGCCATTGCAACGTGGGTTACACCGATGACTTCACTGGCACTTCCTGTGTCGGTACGTTCTCCTCGCTCACCGTAACCCTTATTTAAGACAAAGTGTGATACGGTTCTAAAAGCCTGTTTTTGATGCAATACTTGATGCTTTTCAATTAGATATGGACGAGTGCTCTCAGTCGCCCAAACCGTGTAACTTCCTGTGCAAAAACACCGAAGGCAGTTACCTGTGCTCGTGTCCCAGAGGATACATCCTACAGCCTGATGGGAAGACCTGCAAAGGTTAGCTCATAATTAATGTGTAAATTTTTCCTTGCTGCGATTAAAATCTGGTCGTAGCAATAATCCTCCCCAATGATCAAACCAATGTGTGCTGATATGAAAAACTGCTTATTTCATCCCAGATTTGGACGAGTGCTCAACCAAGCAACACAACTGTCAGTTCCTGTGCTTCAACACGATCGGTGGCTTCACCTGTAAATGCCCCTCAGGCTTCACGCAGCACCAGACGGCATGCATAGGTGAGTGATATGAACTCAAACCGCCCGCTAACATGCCTAGCCCAGAGTCTAAATAATTGAGCGGGTCATTTGGAGCTAAAATTGCCTCCATGCTTCATCTCGTAGACAACAACGAATGCAGCAATCAGCCAAACCTATGCGGCTCCCGCGCCTCCTGCCTCAACACCCCCGGCAGCTTCAACTGCGAGTGTCAGAAGGGCTTCTCTCTGGATGGCACGGGAATCAACTGTGACGGTAGGTTTCCCATTATGAGCCCATTTGAAATATTTTTGCACTAAGCGCCAATGCAGATATCGCTTGTTAATATGTATATATAATATATATGTTATATGCTTTTGTTGAAACCATCTTTTCACATTAGTTCATAATCGTGTTTAACAGCAGAATTCGTGGTGGAAAAACTACATTACCCATGATGCTTTACAGAAAATTCCACCAATCAGAGTTGTGGTGATCAAATCGTGCCTACAGAGGTCTTTAGCCCCACGCACTCCCACAAAGCACCGCAAATGACGTAATCAAGCCGCTCTCAAAATACTTAAATTAGTGCTGTCAAAACGCGTTAACGCAGGCGATTAATTTTTTCCCGTTTAGCGCGTTAAAAATATTTAATGCAATTAAGGCAGGGGCGGATCTAGGGTTGGCCACCCCACTCACAACCACTGCTTCTGTCTCTTTTTTCTGGAAAACAATTGCATTTATTTAGACACAGAACCTCTTTACGACAATATCAAACGGGAGACTTTTCAAATGCACACTCCAACTTTAATTTCAGAAAAAATTTGCGATTAATTAGTGAAAAAAATTTAATTGACAGCACTAACTTAAATACAAATTTTACTTTCTTTTTTAAGTTCCGAGTATACTTCTTTTTACGCGTTCTGCTCCGTCTCGCACACAGCCGTGTCAACGTGGCTTTCAAAGCATATTCAACGCATCGCAGTACCACCTCGTGGACTCGTTCTGTCTCAACATTCACCTCACGCCTGCGCTGTTGTACGCGGATGTCCGCGGACACTTCTGATTACAAAAATTGCATCACACGGACAGTGCACGGACCGTCACGGATCATGAACGCCCGAAGTATACTTTGGGCTTCAGATTGTCATTTGCAATGCTTCATGGAATTGTTCGGTTTGGTTCATGCGCTGTTGTACGCGGATGTCCGCGGACACTTCTGATTACGAAAATTGCATCGCACGGACCGTCACGGATCATGAACGCCCGAAGTATACTTTGGGCTTCAGATTGTCATTTGCAATGCTTCATGGAATTGTTCGGTTTGGTTCATGGCTTATAATGCTTTAACGAAGCATTTTTCAAAATTCCAATGGGAAAATTGATTGAAAAAAATTATAATTATGGAACCAACACCGCTAAGAAGGTGGACGGGCACAAACGCAATCTATGCCATCATATATTAGAATCACATGCTAACCAGATTTTGGTTTCTGACAGACGTCGATGAATGTGGCGGAAACCACCGGTGCCAACACGGTTGCCAGAACATGTTGGGAGGATATCGTTGCGGATGTCCGCAGGGTTACGTTCAGCACTACCAGTGGAACCAGTGTGTGGGTAAGTATTTCTACGCAGATGAAAAGCGATTTTCAGTTGCGCAGTTGTCCTAATTTCTGTGTCTTCCACCCAGACGAGAACGAATGTGCCGGGAACCAAGTCTGTGGGTCTGCATCTTGCTATAACACTCTGGGCAGCTATAAGTGCACGTGCCCGTCAGGTTTCGACTTTGAGTCCTCTGCTGGCGGATGCCAGGATGTTAATGAATGCAACCTGAACAATAACCCCTGCAGCTATGGCTGCTCCAACACAGATGGCGGATACTTGTGCGGATGTCCCGGAGGCTTCTACCGAGCAGGACAAGGGTGAGTATTTAGGCTAGCCTGCTCATATTTGTTTATGCCACAAGTGTGCATTCCTGCTCCTGGAGGACAACTTTCTTTCAGAGTTCAGCTCCAGCTTTCTCCAACGCACCCACCTTGATGCTTCTAGTAATCCTGAAGACCTTTACTAGCTAGTTCAAGGGGTAAAATCTAGGAAGGTGGCCCTTCAGGAGCAGGACTGGATACCCAAATAGTTTGAACATACTGTACACTATATAGTAGGGAGGTCAACTCTGGTCTTGGAAGGCCACTGTCGTGCAGGGTTTAGCTCCATCCCTAAACAAACACATCTGAAAAATCCAACATCCAAGCGTACTTGAGCATTCAAAATCATTGGTAAGACTTTCTGTAAGATGTCAGAACATGACCACAGGATTTGCTTCCAGTCAGACAAAACAACATCAATAGCTACTTTTCCACTGTCGGGCCAGTGCGATACATTGATCATAATTAGAGGTCGACCAATATGGGTTTTTCTCTGGCCGATGCCGATATTTAGAAATCAGGGCAGCCGATGTATGATGCCAATTTTTTTGGCCGATATGTTTGAGTTTGAGTAAATGATTATTGCATAGTACAAAATAGTAGTAGTAGTAGTAGTAGTAGTAATAGTAGTAGCCTAATTCATAGTAATAATACATGGCTCAAAATTTGAGCACCTTCTCAAAACAGTTCTGAAGCATGCTTTTTGTTTATGTTTGCTGACAGACACCAGTGTTTCCCAGACTTGCAAATGAAAATTCATTCTCTGCCAGCAGGAGGCGCTGTTGGAGCAGGAGATATAGCAGATTCCCTGGTAACGGATGCAATCTAATAAGTGCTGCGCTCACAAACACTACTTTTTTCAGGCATTACAGGAAAGACGAAATGAAAATTACATCGAAGCTTTTCTGAAGATGGTCGGTTCTTTTCAAAGAAACATTCATATAAAAACACCCGCGCTGCATTTTAATTTTGAAACGTGCAGTTCGCATATTAGACAGCCTGCTGCTTATAACTGCTTAAGAGTGCGCTGGCCACGAGCGATGACATTGTGGAGGCTATTGTCGGACCCACAGACACATTTCATGAGGAAAGTTAACGTGCACGTTATAATCAGCCCAGAAGTATAGTATAATCAGCCCAGAAGTATAATCAGCCCAGAAGAAACAGAATTGCACGTGTTTCTACTTTCACATGCAAATGACTTGTTGCACTTATGAATATGATAACTTTCCCCAACAATTGCTACTCAAAACTAGCCAAATCGCGTTTCGAGGGGGTCCCCAGTTAAAAATTGCATTCCGGGGGGTAAAATACACGTTTTTTGGCGGGGTTCCCCTGCTAAAATTCCCATTCCAGGGGATAAATATCATGTTATTGAAGTCGCTTCAACCCGCGGCAACAGTTAAAGTAGCCCAACTCCGAGTGAAAACCGCGCACTTGGCAACACTGGTCACGCAGCCAGAAAGAGATGGGTGTGTCTCAATCAGCTCCCTAGCTCCCGAGCTCGTGAATCAGTAGATCGTGTACACGAATTTGGTCACTGGAGATTCTCCGGTACAGTGTCCCACAACAACGCTTAGCTGCCTGCAGATGCGCCTGCCTATAAATCGGCCTAATTTGTAGCACAAGCCAATTAAAAAATGCCAAAAATCATAATGAATTAATTTGTCAGGATTGAAAATTAGCCACACAGCAATAAAGTTATATTTTCCATTATTTCACAAAAGAAAGAGGACACATTTATTCAGTCGCATCTTGTTTTTGTTTATTTGTAGTCGCAGTATACATCTCACTTATAAAGAATGATCATTTCTATAATTTTCCATCAAAAATACGACCTGAGTAGCAGAGGGAGTAACATACACTGAGCTAAATATGAACATCAGACAGTCAGGTATAGACACGAGACTTACTGACAGATTAAACATGTTACTAAATAAATACACGATTGTGATAGCCTATGTGATTTGTCTGATTTCTTCAAGGAATCGTATTTACCATGTTTACTATGGTAATGGCTAGCGCACATAGTCCTTTGCATCACTTATAAATGTTTCTGCCTTGTATGGGGATCATAATCTACATCGGATCTCAAACAGAATTTATTTCAAACACTCGCTGCTGTCGGAAACTGAGTTTTGAGCTAAAATTATTTTTAAAAGTCTTTAATGTTGGTGTTATAGCTGTTAACTAAATGATCCATGGTGCTGACACCCTCCAGACTCGGAGAAACTCCGCCTTTGCTCATAACCACTCCTCAAGCCCGAGCTGGTCCGCTTTGGCCCAAGGTTTTCGGCGGGCCAAAAAACCTGGCCAGAAGCACTGACGAGGTACGATAAAGCCCCGCAAGTGAAAGTGGAAATGTGACTGGCCCTGGCATACACTAGCACGCCCGCTTTTGGCCCGACAGTGGAAAAGCGGCTAATGAGTTCCAGTTACTGATCTTTGTGACAGGATTAGTTTGTAGTCTACTTTATAAAGAGTTCCAAAGTGTTCAGGTCTTTCCTTGGTGAATGGAAGGGGATGCCTACATACTTTTGCCATGTAGTGTAGAACCATATACTTGCCTGAAACTTAAAGGCTCTGTCCTAAATTCCACTCATATCCCTTATCCGAGTTCACATTTTGGTGATGCACTCCTACACAGATTGTCAAACGTGTGGAGTCCACACCAGCATGGGCTCAACAAGGGTGTAAGAACCCTTCTAAATCCTAAAACGGTATACTCTACAGTCTTGTGGACTCCATAGACCTATGCAAGCAAAGACAGCAAGTCCACATTAAGTGCAAAATTTGGGGCAAGGCCTACACCAGGGGTGTCCAACCTGGTCCTCCAGCGCCACTGTCCTGCAGAGTTTAGCTTCAGGCCCAAGTATTGTGAACCAAGGTTATAAAAGTCTTCAGGATTACTAAAACTTCCAGGCAGGTACATTTGGACAAGTTAGCGGTAGACTCCACAGGGGTCTCCAACCCTGCTCCTGGAGAGCTACCATCCTCCAGAGTTCAGTTACATCCCTAATCAACCACACCTGAAACAAGATCTTCAGGGTTACTTGATAATTACAGACAGGTGTGTTGGAGCAGCGTTGGAACTGAAGTTTGCAAACCAGGATTTGGAAATCCCTTCCCTGAACTGTATAAGTGCAAAGAATGTATTAATGTTTCACCTTTTTCGTTTCTAGGCACTGCATCACAGGAGTGGGCTTCCAGGGTCAGTTTGGCTCAGAGGGAGTGGATGACGAAGAGTCATTGTCACCAGAGACCTGCTATGAATGCAAGATCAACGGTGACCTTGGAAAGAAAGGTCGCCATAGGCGTAATACTGGCGATAATGAGCTCAAGGTACTTTTGAGTACTGTCCATCTCTCTTTAGTTGTCTTGTTATCAATATGGCCACACTGCTAACCCTGAAAGGGTATAATAGACTTAGATCTATCAGAAGCTACTTCTAAGGTTTCCAAATGTTCTGTCCTGCCCTCAGGAGACGGTGAGCTTGGCCAGCATGGATGTTCAGACCTCTATCCCCATGAACCTCAGTCTGGCACAGCTGCAAAACAAGGAACCCCTACTTGAGTTGCTTCCAGCCCTGGAGCCGCTTGAGCACCATGTGCGCTACGTCATAACGCATGGAGAGTCGAGGGTTCAAAAGGCTTATGGTTCTCAAAAATGAAATGCGTCTTTTTACACAAGATTTCTGGGACTTTCTGGAGTGTTTGCATGAGCTGCCACATTGCGTTACCTCATTTTACACACAAACACAAGAACACACACAAATATATGTATGGCAGTTAGGACAGGAGTGGTGCTAAACGCTCAAAATTTGCACTGGGCCTCCTCTGCGTATTTCATCAGGGAAAATTCATTCCAAAAATGGCAACGACTGTCTAAAGGGTTTTCGAATATGCATGCGATGTTGCACAAACTTGGCATTTACATTTGAACCATTTTCTTCTCCATACTTGTGTGCTCTTGTCGGTGTATTTGACAAAGACGTGCTTGGCAAACAGAGCACATACGAATGGAGAACTGGAAGCCTGCTGGGTAAACCAACCAGAGGCCATTTTTGATTGCAGCTGGAGACGTGCAGTCTCAATGGTACATAAGGATTGTTTGGCAAGCCTTCCTCCAAAACACTCCAGATATGGACATGCAAACACACATTTTCAACTTTCAAGTGTGGGAACGATGACAAACTGACCCTCGTTTCTTAGTTTCTCAGAAACCGCGAGCAAACAAGGTGCTAAGATTCCAACTTACGCTGTACTACAAACTGATTTGTGGATCGCAATCGTGACATTTCCAAAGGTCTTTTGTGTTTTATTTTATTTTTTATTTTGTGTGTGATTGTCTTTTGTACTGTCTCAATGCTGAAAAATCAATACTATCAAAGCTTGTTGAAAATTTAAATAGTATATTTTAAAGTGAAATGTAGTTTTTGTTTGTATTTCTTCTTCTTTTGTATTCTCGAGCATCAAGACTGCCAAACCAAATATTTACTTGTACAGTACACATTAGATAAATAGCTTTTAAGAGCTGTTGACTTTGTTTTTCCTCAGAATACGGACAATTAATGATCACCGCGTCCTTATTTTACTGTCACTGAGCACTACGTGACAGACGTCACTGTTTACATGAGTTTGTCCATCAATCATCTAAATGAATAATACTGTAGTTTATTGCAATGACCAGCAATATTGGACTGTTTTCAAAGGCTGTAAACAAAGTGATTTTGGTGCTAGAATGACAAAACTGTTTCTTGAACATCACAGTAACTGCACTGTTTGACAGCCTGAGCTATATTTATGCATAACCATTTGTCTAACATGGGAACTTTGTATACTTTCATATCTTTTGTTTTTGTTGATGCCACTACATGTAAAAGAGCGAATGTGCGTGACTGTACTGTATGTCAAAAATCAGTAGCAAACTTGAAATAGTCATCAAGCTAGTGTTGAGTTACGAACTTCAGACCAAAGAAAGTGGACCGGGTCGCTCAGGATGTCGTCCCATACCATAAATCTCAGAGGTGCATTGATTAGGGCATCTGTATGAATTTTTTGAGCCATAAAGATCCACGACGGAGAAACCTGAGTACCCCATACACTGCTAATGAGTAATTCCAAATGCATCGTTTTTATACCATTTTCGATCCATCTGTTAGATCCGAGTGATCCGCACAATGTTTGTGAACATCTGTACGAAACAACAAATGGCAATAAAACAACATGGGTTATATTTTTAAAACTTTGTCTTTCTGTTCTCTATGTGCAAAGGCCATTTTTAGCCACGTTAAAGAGATCTAGCGAGTGTATCCAAGTGGAAGCCTTAAGTGAATAAACCCAGTTTTATTTCAGACAAAAGGGAATTAGGAAAATATCCAATCTACTTACAAAACTCACAAAGCAATGCAAGCTCCTCTGTTTCTTGGCACATCAACATTCTTTGCACATCCGTCCAAATGAGAGCTACAAATTCAAGACGATTAGCAAAAAGGGAACTCCAAATCCGAGTCGGGATATAAAAATAATGCTTTCGGTCGATTCTAAACCTCTCTTAGATCACAACGGTTTCAGAGAGCTCGGCAGATTAGCAAACAGATAACCAATGACATGAACACCCGCGAGATATGAGAACATATGGCTTATATACACATAGTCAAAGGACAGGAAAGAGTCAAACAGCAATAATACAAGGACTGACACCCAGTTCCGAAGTCTTAAAGGGATTTTTGCTCCAAATCCAGAACATCCTCAGAAATGTATAAAGCACAGAGTTTAGAACGGGTCTGTCGAAGGCAGCAGGTATGTCGGACATCCTCGGACTTTCCAACAATACTGAAGTATTCCTTAAAGATGTATTTCGCGCAAAATTACCATGCTAAATAGACAAAAATCATACTGAATAGGCCATAATCATGGTAGGAGGCTTATTTAATTGTACACAAATGAAAACGAGGCAATGAGGGCAGCAATGACTAAGGAGAACAAAGTGTAAATTGCTTTCGAAACCCTTTCTTGCGTAGTTTGTTAAATCCAAAGCAACAATTTAATGACATTTCAGTTATTTTTAGTGTAAATTTTGTGTAAACCATTTGTTGAATTCAACGCAACAATTAACAGAAAGTGACAATTTAGTGAGTTTACTGATTTTTACAGTGTAACCTGTTAAAACCATTTGTTGCATTCAATGCAACAAATGTAAAGCGACAATTTAACATCAGTTTTGTGATTTTTACATTGTACATTTTGTTAAAACCATTTGTTCCATTCAATGCAACAATTAACGTAAAGTGACAATTTAATGACAGTTCAGTGATTTTTTGTGTAAATTTTGTGAAAAACCATTTGCTGCATTCACTGAAACAATTAACGTAAAGTGACGATTTAGTGAGTTTACAAAGTTTTATGGTTTAAATTGTTAAAACCATTTGTTGCCTTCAATGTAACATTCAACAAAGTGACATTTTAGTGAGTTTTATGATTTGTATGGTATAAATTATTCATAAAACAATTTATTGCATTCAATGCAAGAATTAACAAAGCGACAATTTAACATCAGTTTTTTGTTAAATCCATTTGTTGAATTCAACTGTGTAAATTGTTCGTCAAACCATTTGTTAATTTACACACAAATTTAAGGTCCAATGTCTCAAGTTTAGTTTTTAGTTTAGTTTAGTTTAGTTTTCATGTCATCGTCTATAGTTTTTTTTTTTTTTACGCAAATTGTAACGCATATTTTACCATTTTTTTCCATCCACTGTAAAATTTTTGCAAAGCCATGTTTCCAGTGTTTCGGTGGCTGAACAACTGACATCAATTTACAGCAACAATAGACTTACTGACATCTATCCATCACAGCCTCATTTTCAGTTGCGTTAAATTAAATATGCCATCTACATAGGTTCATTGAAGAGTTTCATCATGTCTTTTACAATTAAGATATATCTACAGTAACGATGAAGTATGTACAGTAGCCGAAGGGTAGTAACAGTTCACAGTGAGCATTGTGTTGGGCACCTTGAACCGTCGACTTCATGTGTTTATTCGTTGTAGACCTTGTAGACCGTCCTGAGGAAGTAGCTACAGCGGAAGAAATGGACGACCCTGTTAATTCGGTTACGTTTACGCCCAAAGTACATTTCAAGGTATACATGGCACGTGCGTTCCCTGGGAATCGAACCCATGATGGTTTAAGCGCAATTAGCTACAGGGTTGGAGTCGGGCCAAATGTTGGGCTAAGGCAGGTGGCGTCTCAAGGTCACGTGACTACACCAGGGCGTAATCAAACTGGCCCCGCTCGAAGCCATCCTTGTGATCGGTCCAAGATGAAGCGGGCATTCGGCTGTAGGGGTCGAGCAAGATCCGGAAGCAACGCACCAACAGGAAAATCAAAAACAGCATCAGGAGACCCACGAACGCAAAGGCTGTCCTTTGCTCGGCGTCGCCGCCAAGAGGTGGGCTGCTGGGGACCCCGGCGAATGACGGCCCCGGCGAGAGCAGCTCATAGTCCAATGTGGACACATCGCTCATCCTCCAGGGAGGGCGACGACAGAACTGGCAAGCTGTCGTGAGAGTGGGTTGGACGGAGAGATTGATGCGGCGACCTCGATGTGAACAAACGAGGCCAAAGTCGACCCTTTTGACCGCGTGACGGACACGCAAAGTGACACAAGTGGAGCAATCCGGGACCAAGCGGGGTCAAAGTGACAGGCTTTTTTATTCCAGACCTGTCAAATCGGATCTGACCCGCAAGTGGCGCGGCGCAAGCCGATGGGACATGACACAACGGGCTGCCACAACGGATAAAAACAGCAAGGACTCGAGTCACACGCTCGTTTCTTTTGGCTGCAGGGATGAGGCTAATTGGTTCCAGATGGGACACGGTTTGCAGGTGTTGTCCCTACGTTGGGCGCCAGTTTACCGTTCGCCCCACGGCAAGTATCCCATTTCTGGCTGCCGCTGAAAGCGTCAGACAATGAACATCGGACGCCTAATCGGATCAGATCGATATGCGAATCTGAGAAAGCCGTTCGTTCAAGCGAGTTAGATTAGTGGGCTCCAGTAGGTGTGCATTAGGTTGATGAGTCAGAGATGATCTGTTCCTTCTTGCTTTTGTTTTCTCACACAGAAGCGTCTTGTAAGGTTGGTACTATTGATCGAGGCTGGCTAATGTCTGGTATAGTGTGGATTTCAGGGCCAGGATGGGATGTAGGCGGACAGCAGAAACGACGCCTTCGCTGCAGTGCGTTTGGCCTCTGGTCTGTTGTACTTCACCCTGTAAACACACAACGTAAGCGTATTCAGCATTTAATCTGTTTAGTTGCATGACCATTAACTAGTCCTAAACCAAAAAGCTCACAATGAAAGAGATATTATGTGCTTTTCAGAAATGTCCACTGGATGTTAACACAAAATATGTTAAAAAAAAATAATAATAATAAAAAAAAAAAAGGAATTTGGCATGTTTATTTTTTGTAAAAACAGTAAAAGAAATCTTGTTAAAAATAATGAAGGCATGTTTTATATATTACTTTTCACTTTTAACAATGCTATTTAAATGAATACAAGACAAAATATATTTGATTTAAAAGTGTGAATATATTTAATTTTATAAATGCATTTAAATGTATTTTTTAACAAAATTAAAAATGTATTAATGCATTTTTCTGGAGTATTTACAATCATATAAGCATTTCTATATATTTTTATACAATTTATTAATTAAACAATTTCAAGAATTTCGTAAATGTAATAAAATTTTGATTGAATTAAAAAGCGGTTGTGGTGAGCTGAATGTCATTAAATGCATTACAATAATGACTGAAATAATTACTTTTAAATAAAAAAATACCTACTTTGCGCAATATTTTCAACAATATTCTATAAAATAAAAATGTTTCACAGGTAACACACACACATATATATATATATTTACATTTACATTTAGTCATTTAGCAGATGCTTTTATCCAAAGCGACTTACAAATGAGAACATAATACATCATGAAATGCATTGCACTGATGACTGAAATAAACACTTTGAAATAAAAACTTAAATACCTGCTTTTTTCAATATTTTCAAAAAATGTATTTAAAATATCACAAAATATTAAGTAAGCATACGCTGCCGTAATTGTTCATTTTTAAATATGAATATAAATATGAAACAAAAAGTATCAAATATAACAATATGAAAGTTAAATAAATCAATCATGTCTCAGCAAAAACTAATATATATATATATATATATATATATATACAGTAGTCAACATTTCAAGTGGATCAAGACCTTTCATCAAAGTTGTCCTAAAAGCCTTGAAGAACTTTTTTGATCCACTTCAAATGTTGACTACCGTATATATATATGGATGATATTAAATGGCAAAAGACATGTGGATCGCATAAATCAGGTTTTCAGTAGATTGTTGATCATGTTAATGATGTGGAGGCCTTATAAAGTCATACGTCAAATATGAGAGAGTGAATGAATGTTTCGACTAATCCGAGCAAAACTGCCATAATTAACCTGACATTCTACGTAATGGTGAAGCTGATTACGAAACGGCAATACCAGCAAAAGCGGCTGTTGTAAATGTCGTCTTTATCCATCAGCGGGGCTTTTAACGAATCATTAGCCGACTCCTGGAGGAAACCAAATAAGCATTCATGAATAATACGAGTCTCACTCTCTCGAGTGTCTAGTGCTAGTCTGGGATCACAGGATACGAAATGTCAGCAGACGATTATCTTAAACTTGTGAACAGCAGCGGCGTGATTAAAGCGATCGGACAGAGACGAGGGGAGAGATGGATGACGGACGCAGAAATCACTGGTGCTGAATGGACGGGCCCAAGCATCATGATGGATGACGGGACGATGTGAGGATCTGTGTGGCACCGCAGACGACGCTGACAAACTATCGCGCTCTCTTCACGCGGGCCATATCTCTGCGTCCTGTGCTGCTCGCTGCCAGCGCTCGCTCTGGCCACTTCATCAACGGGACTTAATCAATCAGGTCTTCCCTGAGACGCGTTTTACAAGAGTCGACATCGGAGAGAAGAGTCTTACAGAGCAGAGGGAAACGGGAAATTTTAGTGTGCAAAAAATTAAATAGATAAATAATAAATTAAACATAAAACGCTGCTGCTGTTAATAATAATAAATTCATAATAATAAATTAATAACTTACAATAAATACTACTATACTACTAATAAAATAAGCTATAAATTATATTATTAATAATACTTTTATTAATTTATATATAATAATAATAATAATAGTTATTATTATTATTATTATAAATGAACCAGTAAAAAAATCGTTTATATCTAAAAGTTAATTATAGATTTTCAACATTTTATTCATTTACTAATATTATTA
>NW_015654494.1:179292-188215 GCF_001515625.1 Sinocyclocheilus rhinocerous
ATTAATTCACTATTATTGTTGTTGTTGTTACTATTGTTATTATTATTATTGTTCAATTAAGGAATATATGAATGAACCAGTAAAATGATCATTTATATTAAAAACTATATTTTTATTTTCGACATTTTATTTATTCATTAATTTATTATTATTATTATTATTATTATTATTATTATTATCATCGTCATCATCATTATCATAATTAAATGAATGAATAAAAATACTTCTATACTATACGAGAAATACTAATAATTGTAATTTTTAAAATAAATTTATAAAAATAAAAATAATAAATAAAATGCTACTAATAATAATAAATACAACTAATGAACAGGAAATTACATTATACAAATTTTATATTTAAATATTTATTTAAATTATATTATAGATTTGATTCTATTTATTCATTCTTTTAATAATGTTATTTTGAAATAAATGATTAATTATAGTAAAAATAAACACTAATAATAATTGTTTATAATTGTAATAATAATAATGAATAAATAAATAAATACATTACTTTACTTTACTTTACTTTACTTTACTTTACTTTTTTTACTTTTACTTTTAGTCATTTAGCAGACGCTTTTATCCAAAGCGTAATTATTAACATTACAAATTATATATGTATAGATGTTAAAATTAACCAAACTTGATATTGTAGTCTATATAATAATACATCAGTATTACCAGTAAAAATATGAGGTCCTTCGATTTGATTTTGATATATGATTTTGCAATAATTCACATATTTGACGATCCATGGCATCAAAAAATATGAAAACCGGTTTGAGGATCTGATGAAAATGTTCAAGTTCATACGGAGACTTTTGACTGCAAACCTGAGCCCAGTTTGAAACGCTAGATGACAAATGTGAGCCACGGCACCTTATTGGTGCTCATGAGAAAGCTCTGAGATATCAGAGATCTGGTTCGTGGTTTCTGTCCTTCAGACGCTGAGGATGAACGGATCGAGCAGATGGCAACCCAGCAGGCCTTCAGAAATCACAGCCAGAGGACTCATCTCAGCGAACCCTCTTCAGCACACTCTCAACTCGCGCCTTTGACAGAGACAGAGCGCCGGAAACGCCATTCACTTAACGAATCGCCTGTCAGGACGTCCCAGCGTGGCGCTCCATGCAAATCAGATGGACCCTTAACAGCATCTATCAGGACGCCAGTGCATGTTTGTGCAATAACAAGACCGGTTGCCAGATCCTCAGGCTGTTAAACCCCCTCAATGACATCCACAGGATCAATTAACAAGTAAACAGGACGGGAATACATCTTTCTTTCGGTTCATGATGCCAGTTATGCGTCACTAAAACCTAATGAGTCTGAATACCATGGTACTACCGTGGTTAATGTCCAAAGAAACACGGTACTTTAAAAAACACTTTTTGGTCCTTTTTTTGTTAGTGATACTTTTATACAGTATGGCATACGGTGTATTATATTTCATATTGTACTGTTTATTAAATATTATTTTAATATTATATTTGATTTTGACAGAAGTTTAATGTTTAATGCAAGAAGTAAAATGTAGTACAACTAGTTAAAAATAATCTAGGCATGTTTTATGCTTTTTAGATTTATTATAATAATACATTTACATTAATATAATGCATTATAAAATCACATTATAAAATGTATATATTTTAATTATTATCTTATATTCTACTATGGCTGAGTAAAATGTTTAATGCAAAAAAATTAATTATAAATAATAATAATAATAATAATAACAACAACTATAGTAAAAATAATCAAGCTAAATAACAGTAAAAATCATCAAGGCATGTTTTAATATTATTTTCATATAATACATTATAAAATTGGAAAGATTTTTATGTATACCGTTTATTATTACTATTATATTCTGTTATGGCTGCAAGAAGTATAATAAAGTAAAACTCAAAAAGGCACGTTTTATGCTTTTTTCATTAATTGAACACAGGGAGAGACTACGTTTTTTTTTTTAACTCTTTCCCCGCCATTGACGAGTTATCTCGTCTTTTAGAAGAAAACGCTGTTATATTTATTAATATTTATACATGCATTTATCTACATATATAATTCATATCTGAATTTATTTTATTTATTTATTTTTTGCTGTTTTTGAAAGAAGTCTCTTCTGCTCACCAAGGCGGTGTTTATTTGATCAAAAATACAGTAAAAATTGTTAAATATTATTAAAATATAAAATGTAATTTATTCCTGTTATCAAAGCTGAATTTCCAGCATCATTACTCCAGTCTTCAGTGTCACATGATCTTCAGAAATCATTCTAATGTACGGATTTGCTCCTCAAGAAACATTTCTGATCATTATCAATGTTGAAAACAGGTTTTTTCAGGATTCCAGGATTCTTTGATGAATAGAAAGTTCAAAAGAACAGCATTTATTTGAAACAGAAATATTTTCCAACATTATAAATGTCTTTACTGTCACTTTTGATCAATCTAATGCATCCTTGCTGAATAAAACTATTAATTTCTTTCAGAAAAGCCCTCACCGGCCTAAAAGTTTCTCACGATGCACCAGATTTTCCATCACAGTAGTAAATGTGTGTGTGTTTGAGCAGGAAGAAACTCTCCTCAGCTTTAAACCGGCTTCATTTACGCCGTCAGAGCAAACGTTTCTCTGCTTTCGGCCCGCGGGAACGTTTGTGAGGAAAACGACTGAAGCCGATCTCATTATTCAGCGAGACGCGCCAAACGGCCGGATTCGTCATTATTTGTCTGAGAGCCCTCTCCAAAACTAATTAGAGGCCACAATCGAATGACAAACGAAGGGTGTTAGCATTGAAGCAAACGCTAACCGAGGGCTACGAGCGAATTCGGTTCAATTCTCCCGCCAGCTGGGTGTTCATCAAGATAAAACGGGTCTGAGAAGAGAAAAGAAAGCAAAGCGGCCCGAGAGATGACGCCATCCATCACGGCCGTTACCGCTGACAGTCTTTGATTTTTCGCTTTATATTTCTGTTCGTCGGTGTACATTCATCAATAATGGATCACTGTCACCGGCGGCAGGTCTGCGGGAAACGTCCCGGTCACCTTGAGCTCGCGACAAAAGTGAAATATCATGCAGATGATGGAGAGCTGTGGGGTTCAGATCCAGATGTTTCTCCTGAAGTTCGATACACAGTCGTTTTCATACGAGTACAGGGATGTAAAATGAATGCGGACAGCAGCTTCGGTCGTCAACTTGAATTCATATCGAGATTGGAGACTTTGGAACTTTGATTCAATGAGAAATGTAGAGTTCAATAAGGAAATGTAGAGTAAAAGCTGCAATAATAAGGTGAAATAATATAATGAATAAATGCAAATAAAATTAAAACAGGACATGAAATCTAAGATATAAAAGAAAAATACGTATTAAAAAATTACAATAAAAATGCTAAATAAAAAATGCATATAAAACAGAATATAAAATCAATAACATGTCATATAAAAACAATAATAAATAAAAAAGTTAAATAAAAAATGCATATAAAACAGAACACAGAGTATCCACTGAACGTAAACTGCGTATACTGTTCTACTTGTCTGTGTCAGCCGCACCACACGGATATGTTTTCTACGTTTATTTACGCTTTGATTTGAACGAAAACAGCGTATCCGTGTGTCGCGGCTGACACAGAACAGTATACGCAGTTTACGTTCAGTGGATACTCTCCAAAATGGCGCTACGGTGGAGGAGACGAATTGTTGTTTTCTGTTACTCAAAATCTGATATGATAATGCAATATGATCCGAGCCGTGGGATTTGTGATCCGTTGCAACCCTACTCTTTTGACTTGTTATTTGAAGAAAAAAAGCGATCAATTAAGTTTTTAATCATGCTGATTTTTCCGCAGTGAAGTTCAGCCGATGTCTTTTATTTTGGGCTACTTAAATTAATTTTGGGCTACCAAAATCTGAAGAATGTCTGCCCGAAGGGCTACCAGCTATTTTGAAATTTTGCGAGCCCTGAAATAAAAATGTATATGAAACGGAACATAAAATCTATAAAATATAAAACAAAAATAATAGGAAATAAAGTGGAATAAAAATGCTACATAATAAAAAAAAAATGCACATAAAAAAGAAAAGAAAATCTATAAAGAAGTGTAAAACAAAAAAAATAAAACTGCTAAATAAAACAGAACGTAAAATCTATAAAACAAAATAAAAATAATAAAACAAAAGTAAAATAAAAATGCTTAAAGTAAAAAAATCTAAATAATAAAACATACATATAAAACTGAACATAAAATGTAATTTAGAAGATAATAATAATAATAATAGTAAAAAAAAAAATGGAACGTAAATAATACAGTATAAGTTAAGAGAGGAGATGGCAGTAAGTTATAAGTTAATTTTATTTTCTATAGCACTTTTCACAATACACATCGTTTCAAAGCCATTTTAAATATAAAAGTAAATATAAAATAAAAATACGGAAGCATTTTCTAATAAAAAATGTTCATGTAACATTTCATTTTAATATGTTTAAATTTGACCCCCAATCTAATCTCACTGCTGTCTACACAATATTAAAATTATTAAAGGTTTTAAACAAGAAACAGCTGGGATATTAAAGCAATCTCACTTGTCGATTTTTTGTAGGAAAATGTTTGAGCTCAGCTTGACATCTTTAATTTTTCACTGCAAGATTTGGTGGTTTGGTGAATCGAACACCGTTTGAGACGCTGAAATTTCGTTAGAGGCTCCAGGGGAGTCGCATGTGAGATTACCGCGGTATTGTCTGAGAACTTGGCTCCATCTAACCCCATTACCGTCTCTGAAACACAACAGAGATTATCAACTGGGATTTCCTCCCCGTGGCTGTGCATGTTCCTCGCTTTAAGTCTGTCGTACAGTGGGTTTCTTTCGTCAAATCTCTCTCCTGACAGCAGAGACTGGAGAAATCTCACCCCACGCGTTTGCTGAGTGGGCAAGTCGAGTGTGAAGACGTCTTCAAACCGCTGACCTTCCTCAAAACAGCAGGAAAAGAAACGCTAGTTTTATACGCTCGGCTGTATGACGGATGCCTCCTTTGGCTTTGGAGGCGAAAGAAAAACGTCCATCGGGGACGATCCGTCTTTTGAGACGAGGTTATTAGCGTCTGCAAACAAAGTTGCGACGGCTATATCATCGCAGGATTCTCGTTGATGAATTATCAGCATAATTCAACGCGATAGCGGCGCGGAATAATGGGACGGATGCTTTAGACCAGCTGGTTGTTGGTGAAAACGGCCGTGCAATTTTCCCTTAAGTGCCTGTGTCACAGTATCTGTCAGGACGGGGCACGCTATAAAGACGGCCTGCCGCTGATGGGAGCTGATTTAAGAGCCGCACTGTCAAACACAAGCATCTCTGCTGCAGACGAGGCTCTCAGCTGCCAAGAGAACCAGAAATACAGACAAGCAGAGCATAATAACAGCTCATTTCAATGAAAAGGGAAAAAGATCGCTTTAAACTGATTTGCCTGCTAAGTAGTGAAAAGAAAAGAAAAGAAATATATTTTACATATAACACAACAATATTTATAATAAACATTACAAAAGGTTTTCTTAAAGTGATTAATAAAATTATTAAATTTTGATATTAAATTCACATCAAAAACAGAATTCAAAATCTATATAAAATTTATATTAAAAGAGCAAATTTTAACATTTAACAAGAACATTTAAATATTAAAAATTACATACGTTTATTGTTGCATTAATTTAAAAGGTTTTACTTTCAAATGACTAAAATGATTAACATTAAAATTATTAACTTTTTATATTAAATTCATATTAAATAAAGAATGTTTTATATTAAAAGAGTTCATTTTAATATTTGCATATTAAAGTTTAATGCTTTTCTTTAAAGAATGTTAAAATGAAATATATTTTACATATAACACAACAATATTTATAATAAACATTACAAAAGATTTTCTTAAAGTGATTAATACAATTATTACATTTTGATATTAAATTCACATCAAAAACAGAATTCAAAATCTATATAAAAATGTATATTAAAAATATTAAAATTAACATTTAACAAGAACATTTAAAAATTATTTTTACATCTAAATATTAAAAATGACACGTTTATTGTTGCATTAATTTAAAAGGTTTTACTTTCAAAGGACTAAAATTATTAACATTAAAATTAAATAAATGTTTATATTAAATTCATATTAAATAAAGAATGTTTTATATTAAAACAGTTCATTTTAATATTTGCATATTAAAGATTAATGCTTTTCTTTAAAGAATATTAAAATGAAATATATTTTACATATAACACGACAATATTTATAATAAACATTACAAAAGATTTTCTTAAAGTGATTAATACAATTATTACATTTTGATATTAAATTCACATCAAAAACAGAATTCAAAATCTATATAAAAATGTATATTAAAAGAGCAAATTTTAACATTTAACAAGAACATTTAAAAATTATTTTTACATCTAAATATTAAAAATGACACGTTTATTGTTGCATTAATTTAAAAGGTTTTACTTTCAAAGGACTAAAATTATTAACATTAAAATTAAATAAATGTTTATATTAAATTCATATTAAATAAAGAATGTTTTATATTAAAACAGTTCATTTTAATATTTGCATATTAAAGTTTAATGCTTTTCTTTAAAGAACGTAAAAAAAAATTACATCTAAATATTTACAATTATGTACTTTTACATTTTAATATTTGATCATATTAACATTCAATAATACTTTTTATCTTTAAACAATATTAAAAATACATATTACATCTAAAGTTTTTAAATTATGGATTTTTATTATTACATTAACTTAAAAATTATTTTGATTTTCAAATGAAAATGATTAAATATGAAAACTATCACTTTTACATTAAATTCTTAAATAAAGTTTTACCATAAAAAAGTCAATTTACATATTTGATACTAAAGACCCACTTTTATTTTTATTTTAATAAAAGCATCTATTTTCTGAATTATTTGAATTATTCATTCAACTGATTTGTTCAAAAGCACCGAATCATTCGGAATCATTCGAAGGGTAAACCCTTTGAAGGGATTAGGGCACAGGGATGAGCCCTTCTGAATGGAACGCAGGGATTGTCTTTATGAGAGAGTCACCGAATCATTATTTCAGCAGATTCGCTTGAAAGCACTGATTCATACAGCAGCAAACGGCTGCCTTCATGAATGCGAGTCAGTGAATCATTCACTCAGCTTGGATTCTTTTTTAGAAAAAAACTGAACTAGTCACCGAATTAATACAAATATTGCATATTGAGTAGGGCTGCGACGATAAATCGATGCAGAATCGATTCATGGATTGATTCTGAGATCTTCCGAATGCATCGCGATTCTCTCTGGAATTGATTCTGAGCTTAGATTTTAACAGCAGATGGCGCTCTAATCTAGTTTTTATCCGCACACTCAAATGCTCATGTAATTTCACCTCGGCTCAGAATGCTTTTACGACGCAAGATTAATGTAAACACAGCCCACTGTGAACACCCTTGTAATTCGCTTCAACCTTTTCGAATTTTATGAACGATTATTTTAGGTTCAAGTGTGTGTAAGGATTTGGAAACAAGCAGAGTACGGCTGTTTCTAAAGCATGCAGCGCCATCTACTGTTCAAAACTAAGCTCAGAATCGATTCGAGAAAGAATCGCAATGCAATCGGAAAATCTCAGAATCGATGCAGAATCATTTCTCGATTTGCGGTGCATCGATTTATTTTCCCAGCCCTAATATAGAGTATTGTGAAGTGAAATATCAGAATACTTTGTAAGGACGGCTGGACCCAGATCAGTCTGAACGGGTCAGTGTTAAACTGGACTTGGCCTGTGGAGACTGAGAGGAAGTGATCTGTCAGCACTCCTGACGTCTTTAATTCACATCCCAAATCAAACCATGAATTACTGAGCCGCGTGAGCGTTTGATGGACAGAGGAGACGGCAGTGAGTGAGCGCTGGTCCTTAGCGGGACGTCCTCAACAAACGGACACATCCGCCTGGTGTCAGTCGGGACGGGAAGTGAGGGGTTGCGAAAAAACTTTTGGACTACATAACTATATACTTAAACTTAACTTTACAGCAAATATTAATAATAAAACTACACACAACCTGATTTACATAACTGGCTTAAAAACAATGAGCAACAGTGACCTTTAAAGTAACTTTAAAAAAGTATTTTTTATGTAAATATTTTCATTGAAAAGGTGGTGTACTGCAAATAATGGCAATAACACAAGTCATTTTGTTTCATGAACAAATACTCTTTTAAACTGGTTCTTTTTAACAAATCGAAAACATGCACTGCAACCCGTTTCAGTGAATCAATATATAGAGCACAATCAGTCTGCTGTGATTCACAAAAAACAAATCATTTAAACCGGTTCTATTTAGTGTACATCATACAGCACAATAAGTCTGGTGCGATTCACATAAAAAAAAAATTGTCATTTAAAATGATTCTTTATAGTGAATTAAAACATACAGCACAATCAGTCTGGCGCGATTTGCAAAAAAAAAAAAAGAATCATTTAAACTGGTTCTTTTTTAGTGAATCACCTCATACAGCATTATCAGTCCGGTGTGATTCACAAAAAAATTGTCATTTAAAACGATTCATTATAGTGAATCAAAAACATACTGCGCAATCAGTTTAGCCTGATTAATATATATAAGTGAAAGTGACGTGACGTGTGGCCAAGTATGGTGACCCATACTCAGAATTAGTGCTCTGCGTTTAACCCATCCAAAGTGCACACACACAGCAGTGAACACACACACACACCGTGAACACACACCCGGAGCAGTGGGCAGCCATTTTTTTGCTGCGGCGCCCGGGGAGCAGTTGGGGGTTCGGTGCCTTGCTCAAGGGCACCTCAGTCGTGGTATTGAAGGTGGGAGAGAGCGCTGTACATTC
>NW_015654494.1:193743-201101 GCF_001515625.1 Sinocyclocheilus rhinocerous
GCAATCTAATAAACCCGAGAAGACCCTACTTCCAAGTTGGGTATTCATTATTTTTTGGGGAAAATACTATGCATTTCCTAAACAAATATATTTTGTGTAACTTTAAACCTGTTATCTATTTCTGAATTACAAATCATTCATTTCTATCAGTTAATTATGCAACAGTGCAGCACCAAAATATTAATCCATTTGAAAACAAAGACATGTAGCCTATATACTGAATCAATCTTGCATTTAAATCACAAATGTGTTCAGCATTATTTAAAATTTTTTTTCCAAGTTTCTACACTATTTCAAGACAAGGCAAATTTGTTAAAATAATTTTTAGTGCTTGACTTCGGCAGACAGGTTGGCTATTGTTAGATTCTGCTGTATTTGGCTGAGCAGTCATTTGGGTGGCTCTCCAATGTATTACTTTGTCATATTGAATGGGTTCCATGTATGGGTTTCATGAACAATATTACCAAAGATGCCATAAATAATTTTAAATCAGAGATGTCACAAATAACATCATGTTCCGGCCTCCACGTGGCGCCAACTCACACCAGAAGCGTTTCAGAGGTGAAGCGGCTGAACATTTTTCCTGTAAAGCTGCTTTGCAACAATTTGCATCGTGAAAAGCGCTATACAAATAAACTTCAATTTAATTGATTGACAAACAAACAAATAACTTTTTTAAACCGGTTCTTTTTAGTGAATCAAAATGTCCAGTGTAATCAGTGTACTATGATTCACAAAACAAATGAGTCATCTAAAGTGGTTATTTTTAGTGAATCAAAACATACAGAAACAGACAGGCTCTAAAAGCTGCCAGGGCTGAGCATATCCATAAACTCATAGAAAATAACCAAAACAATCCAAGGTTTTTATTTAGCACAGTGGCTAGATTAACAAATAACCAGACGCCACCCGATCGAATTGAATACACTGCACCTAGCATAGTATGATTTACAAACATATGACTCTTTTATATAGGGCTGAGACAATAAATTGATGCATCCCGATTCGTGGATCGATTCTGAGATTTTTGAAATGTATTGTGATTCTCTCTCGAATCGATTCTGAGCTTAGTTTTTTAACAGCAGATGGCGCTCTAGGCTAGTTTTTAACCGCACACTCAAATGCTCACGAATAAGAGCGCTTGTGCATTAGGTTGAGTAATGTAAGTGGTTAAATGTACTTGCACATCGGCTTTTATGCTTTTATGATGCGAGATTAATGTAAACACAGCCCACTGTGAACATCCTTGTAATTCGCTTCAACCTTTTCGAACTTTATGAATGATTATTTTAGGTTCAAATGGTGCGTGTGTAGGGAACTGGAAGCAAGCAGAATACGGCTATTTCTAAAGCACGCAGTGCCATCTGCTGTTAAAAACTAAGCTCAGAATCGATTCAAGAGAGGATCGCGATGCCTTCGGAAAATCTCAGAATCGATGCAGAATCATTTCTCTATTCGCGATGCATCGATTTATTGTCCCAGCCCTACTTTTAAACCAGTTCTTTTTAGGGAATCAAACACACTGCAATCAGTGTAGTACATCATAGTTTGGGTCCCATTGGTAGTCATTTAAAATGAATATTTTTGTAATGTACCAAGTCCAAATGTTTCTCAAGAAACAGAATTAGCCAAGAGTATTTGTTCTTCATATGAATGCAAAATGGACAGATACTGTAAGTAAAATAGCCTAAATGCTCAAATGAAAAAGGTTGTGAATCCAGCCAGGCCTGTCTAGTTGATTTCAGCGAGGTCAGAGGTCACAGGGCCAATCGTGGGAAGGTCAGCGGGCCGAAATTCAAAAGGACAACACCAATCGCTGCCTAAGGTGAGCTAACACCGGCCACAAACACGCAACTGAATACTGAAGAGCTCTCGCTGCGCAGGGAGAGAGAGACGCTGTGTCATCATGTCAAACCTCAGCAAATATGAGATGAAAAGTGTGCGCCGCCGTCGGGAGGGCAAGATGGAGACGCCAGAGGAGATAAAATGACTCCAGCCAAATCTTGACAATGGGAGATCCCAGCACAGATGTACGCGATCACGCCCAGCTATTAAGAATGGATTATTAAATCACCACAGATGGAAATGAAAACGCTGATTCCAGGAAAACTCAACAATCGCTTTGCCAGCGCCCACATCCGGCCCTGAAAGCTCAAATTCATCTTTCCACAGTCAAAAAAAGCTGGAGAACGAGACGGCAGTGCTGGAGGGCAAAGGACACCCGGCTAACAAACAATGTGTTCCAGGAACGTTTTGCTAATGTTTCCATTAAGTTATAAAAAACACCATTTCTGAATGTTTAAAAAAAATATATATTTTCTTGGTTATGTAAACACTTAATCTTTCATTTAATTTATAATTCTGCAAATATTTTGGAAATGTTACTATTGAATTTTCTCAACATTAAAAGTATCAAGTATGTGAAAGGTTTTAAAAACACAAGTTCTTAAAACGTTATCTTTTGAAAGTCCTCAGAATGTCAGAAAACTGTTTTTTTTTTTTTGTAAATGTTTCAAAAACGTTTTTTTCCTGGTTATGCAAACATTGTTTTATCATTTTGCAAACATTATGAGAACATTATGATTGGATGTTTTCTGAAAGTTCAAAACATGCAGTTTTTTAAATGTTTTGAAAATGTCAGTTATGAAAATGTTATTTTCGGAATGTTCTCAACGTTCAAAATGCACTTTTTTAATGTTTTAAAAAAAATAAAAAATAAAACGTTTTTTTTTCATGGATATGCAAACATTAATGGAACATCCCATTTTATAATTTTGCAAACATTATGGGAAAAATTAAAAAAGTGAAAAAGCATAATAGGACCCCTTTAAGGGAACTTTCTATTTTATAATTTTTCAAACATTATGGAAACATTACTACTGAATGTTCTCTGAGTGTTCAAAACTTCCAGTTTTTTAAATGTTTTTAAAACGTGCAGTAAATTATGAAAACGTTGTTTTCTGAATGTATTCTGAACGCTTAAAACTAAATGTTTCCATAATAGGGAAAACATTTTTAAAACATTTAAAAAGCCAAAGCTTTTGAACATTCAGAGAACGTTCAGAAAACATAGTTTTCAAAACTTACGTTTTTAAAACTTTTTTTTTTTAAATGGATATTTCCAATGTATCTAAACATTCAACAGTAACATTTCTGTAACATTTGTAAAATGATATTGAAATGTTTCAAAAAAAAATTCTGTTAATGCGAACGTTAAAGGAACATTCAGATTTATAATGTTTGCAAAATGATAAGAACATTACTATTGAATGTTTACTGAACATTTAAAACCTCCAGTTCTTTAAATGTATTAAAAAAAATTTTTTCCTAGTTATGCAACTTTCAGGGAACAATCAGTTTTATTATTATGCAATCATTATGAGAACGTTACTATTGAACTTTCTTGAACGTTCTGAAACAAGTAGTAACATTAAAAAAAATGTCACACAAACATCCAGCTTTTAGCTGAAGAAAACGCTTCATGAACTATGTATAAATAACGTTTTAGTGCTAATGTTTTGAGAACATTACAGATAACGCTGAAGTTTCTATTAACGTTACTAGAAGAACGTTTGTTCATAATTTTGAGAGAACCTTGCCAGAACATTCTGAGAACGTTTCCTGTTAGCTGGGAAGGACAGGGTTAATATCCCATTTTTCTTTCTTCCAAATCCTATTACAAGTATTTCAAACAAAAGCACAATAAAACAAATTTAAACACGAACACACACATAATACCGTAATAACATAAATAAACTAAAATAATACAACCCCAGTCCTGTCGATTATTAAATGCTTTTAGAGTAGGTGGCAATGTCGTTCATTTTAACTCAAACCACAGCCAGCTGTAAAACGCAATGGAAATGTGACTATAAGTGCATTAACTAATGAAAAAGTGTCGTTCTCAAATTCAAATGTGATTAGATTCACATCGCTCGTCTGATCAGGCCTAAAGAGGCTTATTATCATACGGCTACGCCCCATCCGTCACTTCAAGCTAATTTTCGAGTGTAATTGCCTGACTCAGTAATTAATTTTGACTGACGCTTGTACTATTTTTGCACCGAAAACCTTCTGAATTGTTTCTGTCGTGAACATGCTGACTGAGATTAATAATGCTGATCTTTGTTTTAAAAAAAATAAAAAATAAAACGTTTTTTTTTCATGGATATGCAAACATTAATGGAACATCCCATTTTATAATTTTGCAAACATTATGGGAACATTACAATTGAATGTTCAAAACATGCAGTTTTTTAAATGTTTTAAAAATAAAAGTTATCAAAACGTGATTTTCTGAATGTTCAAAATGTCCAGATTTTTCCTGGTTAAGCAAATATTAAAGGGGTCCTATTATGCTCTTTTACAAAGTCTTGATTTTGTTTTGGGGGTGTACTAGAACATGCTCTCATGCTTGGTGGTTCGAAAAACGCATTATTTTTCACATAATTTACATTATTAAAATACCTTTCTCCCCAGGCTGGCACAAACGGCTCGATTAGTTCCGGCTTTGATGAACTTCTTCATCGTCTCGTCTGATGCACTCAACCAAGCGTTCTAACCACAACCTCGCCCCTCTCAAATTCAAATGTGATTAGATTCACATCGCTCGTCTGATCAGGCCTAAAGAGGCTTATTATCATACGGCTACGCCCCATCCGTCACTTCAAGCTAATTTTCGAGTGTAATTGCCTGACTCAGTAATTAATTTTGACTGACGCTTGTACTATTTTTGCACCGAAAACCTTCTGAATTGTTTCTGTCGTGAACATGCTGACTGAGATTAATAATGCTGATCTTTACAGCATTGCTTTATGGATGTGGGAGACCGATCTAATTGAATAGAAGTAGATCAGCAAAAGTTTCCCAATGAGAAAAATTATCCTGGATCAGAGTATATCTGTTCTGTGCCATATCATCTGCATTACATCAGCTATGGCTTATGTTTTATAGTCTTATTTTATTAAAAGCAGATTACTGCATTATTTCAGAAGACTTTCATACTTGGTTTCAAGCCATATATACTGTATAATCCATGATTTATATAAATTCAATTCTTTAGGTTTGATATAAAGCTACAGACTTTCATAAAATATTGATTAAATCTCAAGGTTTTTAATATATATTCATAAAATGCATAGTGTGAGAAAAGATGTTAATATTTAATGAAGTGTGTTATCATCACATGCTTTCAAAATGATGAAATACCCTAAAACGAGAGATTTTCCTAATATCAGAGTATTCTACATAATGTTAGTATTAATGAAAAATATGAATCACATAACTGAACAAAAAAGTACTACTCCAAGGTGAAATAAAATACTATGGTACTGCTATAGTACATGTCCAAAAAAACATGGTTATTACCATAGTATGGTGATAATCACGATTTAAAGGTCGGATGGCAATACCATGTGAATATGGCAATTTGAAATGACTATGGTACTGAATGGTATTCATATTAATGTGTAAAATATAAGGTAATATATGTGACCCTGGAGCACAAAAGCATCTTAAGTCGCTGGGGTATATTTGTAGCAATAGCCAACAATACATTGTATGGGTCAAAATTATTGATTTTTCTTTTATGCCAAAAAATCATTAGGATATTAAGTAAAGATCATGTTCCATGAAGATGGAACTTAACTTTTGATTAGTAATATGCATTGCTAAGAACTTCATTTGGACAACTTTAAAGATGATTTTCTCAATATTTTGATTTTTTTTGCACCCTCAGATTCCAGATTTTCAAATAGTTGTATCTCAGCCAAATATTGTCTGATCCTAACAAACCATACATCAATGGAAAGCTTATTTGTTCAGCTTTCAGATGATGTATACATCTCAATTTCAAAAAAATTACCCTTATGACTGGTTTTGTGGTCTAGGGTCACATATGGTACATGAAAAAAAAATACAGAATTTGATACATAAAGTACTGAATGATTTGAGTACTTGAGGTATTTTAAACAAACCAATGGTACTACATTAAATGTGGTACCCTACCTTTTCACACTTTTCTGTCTAATTACATAATCATAAAGCTTTAAACAAATACATGCAGTAATCTTGATTTCCTTAAGGTCAAATGAAATATTTGATTGTATATGACCGAATAAATTAAAGTTTTGCTATATGACATCTACGTTATTTACTTGGTTCTCTGTAAAATAACTGAGATTTCGCCTGAGCTCACGTAGAAGCCGTTTAAAACGCCTCACACATCTAAATCGCCCTCAGATGCGCATTAAATCTGAATACAATGAAATATGAAATCAAGTAAAGACTCACCTGTTCGCGTGATCTGTGAGGAGAGCCTCCTCTGTGTTTGCTGCGAAACTTGGGTGCGTTCAGCCGCTGCGCGCTCACGAGGCAGCTCCAACAGAGAGCGAGCGCGCGAGCGGGCGCGCGACCTGCTCTTAAAGAAGCCGCGCGCACCATTTAAACCAGGGATGGGCAACTTTGATATTAGGGCCTTTCGCACCGCTTTAGTTCCAGAACTAAATGTACAGTACTAAAGTACTGGGACGATTTTGCGCGAACTATTTCCCAGTACCATTTAAAGGGTTGCGAGAGTGTGTACTAGGAAGTGACGTAAGCCGGTCGACAGCGTCGTCGTTTGTGCGCGGCGTTCAACAACAGAGACAAAGAAGAACAACATTAACAACAGGAGGATAGAGGACGCTGTGATGGGAGCTGTGTTTTTGTTGTGTCTCGCGGGTTTCACAATAATGGACATGGAAAGTCGACGTATACGTAAAGCGATTGAAAGAACGGAAAGGAGGACTAAGAATCTACAACGACAACTGGCAGTGCTACATTTGCTACAAGTGCCTGCACTTCAGCGTCCGTCCATCTATCGCTGTTCTCCATACTTGCGAAATAAGTTGACACAATGTTTACAGTATGTTTACACGACGTTTTAAATCATGGCGGGTGAGGGCGTTTTCATACGCGTTTGGCCAATCAATGTCTACTTACCTCACGATTAGTACCAGTTGTGCTGGTTAGACCCTGCTCCGGAGTAGGAGCTAATTTGGTTCTCGAAAAAGGCAGTCCGGTACTAAAATCGCACCCAGTTCCGGCGGTGCGAAAACGCCAAAAAGTGGGTAGTTCCACAATTAGTTCTGGTACTATAGTGACGAGGGCCAGCATTGTTTCTTCTTTATACCAAGGGGCCAGATTACTAATCCGCGTCCACACGCCTTTTACACCGTCTTACTCAATTTCCTTTTTATTGAATGAAATTAAACTATAACTAATGTCATTTGTTTTTAAAGATTTTATTAAGTACAAAACTTGTGCAGTTATGCTAATTCAGAAGGAAAACTTTGTTGTCAGTGGACAGAAATATTACC
>NW_015654494.1:210023-225287 GCF_001515625.1 Sinocyclocheilus rhinocerous
TGAATTTTACCTTTGAAATTTGAGGCAAGTGCAACTCTGGCGTCCCCGTTGTTTGTGAGCAGTGGTGTGATGGCGATTTAAATAAAATACAGATTTCCAAACATATGGGTATCCCCTTGAACTTGGTAAAATGATAATCGGTTTACCATCTTGACTGGAAAATACTGTTTTCATGGTCAGTTTTTCATTTATTATTTTCTAATGTTAATGAATGTTTACATTAGAGTGCATGTCCTACTACGCTGAAATTAATATGGGGAGCGGCTGGAAACTATAGCGACCTCTCCTGGTTGGAGATAGTATTAACATCATAAACTGAAAGCAATCTTTACGTGACTTGCTTTTCAAATGTTTTAAAATTGATCATCCGAGTCTAATATGATCCAGCAGGCCGTACTAAAAGACAGTGCGGGCCGTATACGTTTAGTTAAAACAGAATTGAAGATTAATAAAATAATCTAAATTATTTACTTATTTGAAATGTTATTTTTTATCAAATATATTAACAGATATTAATTTAACAAATACGACCTATAACAGTTTTAATATAGCTAATGTTTAATTAATGTTTCATTTAAAGACAGAACTTGAGCTTTTCTGGTATTTTGACACGTTTCAATCACATATATAATGTATGGCAAAAAAAAAAAATCTATTAACTAAATATAAATTCATTTAAAGAGTCACCAGCTTCAGGGGTGCATGTGAAGTGTCATAAAAATTATGTTTTGACTGCTCAGAAATAAACAACACAACACATCCCTCTGTGATCAGTGTGGCCCCCCATCTGTTCATGACAGCACCGGCCATCTGTTGCCAATAAGAAACCACATCCACCCAATTACATAACGTGGATCTTTCCCAAAACACTACATTTAAACGAATAAGGATGCAGACAAAACATGATGTGATTAAAGAAAAGGTGTTAAACAAAAAAAGCATGGAACACTTACAGTTTCTCTGTTTGAATCCAAGAATCCAAGCCACAAGAAGGAAAAAGAAACTCTTAAAATCATTGTAGATGTATAGTCTATAAAATAAATAAACAAACAAACAAATATATATATAAATTAAGTTCTCTGGTGTCACTCAAATATATAATGAATTAATGTATTTAATTTATTATTATAATTATTATTATTATGGTTGTCAAAGGAGTAGCCTACCCAAAAATAAATTATTTTTAAATTAATAATTATTCACCCTCATGTCATTCAAACCTGTAGGAGTTTTTTTTTGTTCTGCAGAACATAGAAGAAGATATTTTGAAGAATGTTGGTAATCGTATAGTTTCGGTTCACGTTGACTTCCATTATATGAACAAAAAACACAGTGGAAGTCAATGGGGGCCAAAGCTGTTTGGTTACCAAAATTCTTAAAAATATCTTCTTTTGTTTTCCACAAATGAAAGGAAGTCATGCAGACATGAGGGTGAATAATAATGACACAATTTTCATTTTTGGGTGGACTATACCTTTAAAATATATTTTTACTGGAAAACAGGACCAAAAAAAAGTTTAAGATGTTTTATTTGCATTGGAGTTGGTACTTTGATATCTTTGATAGCAAACACAGAGCGTTCCATTGGGTTCCCATTTGTTTATTTTGTTGGGAACCAAATAAAAACGTTCTGAGAACGTTCTCTGTTGGTTCTTTTTTGTGACCTTAATATAATCTTTCTAGAAAGTTCCAGAAAGTTTTTTTTTTTTTTGTGACAACCTAAAGGGAACTTACACAGAATGTTCCCTAATGGCTATTTTTAGGTTTTAGAACCAAAAACTAACTTTCCCAGAATGTTCTCACTGTAAAAAATGACAGTGTATATAGTAAATTACCCTACTATATACAGTGAAAAACTGTATTGGACATTAATTTTACGGTAGTATACCGTTTTTGGAAGTGAAAAAGACTGTATAATTTACAGTGAATAACCGTAAATTGACATTCCCAGAATTCCCTCCGTTACATTTCAAATTTGATGTTTTTTTGTTGAAATAACTATGTTTCTTCTTAGTTTTTTCTTATCAGTTTTGTATATTAGCGTTGTGTGTTACACCTAATGTTGTTAAATGAATGTTAATTGCATTATTTCAGTTTCATGTGTGTCACCATGATGGTGTTTAGTGTTTGTGTGAATGACACTGTGCACCTTCTATATATATTATTTAAAAGCTGCTTGTGATGAGCTTTGGTTCATCATGCGATTTTCTCATCACCACCTGCATTTGGTGCTTATCAGTGTATTACAAAGGTACAAAACAGATTTCAGTACTTCAATAGGTTGGAAACATTAACATTATATCAGTTAATGAAATTACGGTATTTAACTGTAAATTTAAGTTAAAACCGTAAAACCTAAAACGTTGCTACCGTATTTTTTACGGTAAAATTCCGGCAACCACAGCTGCCAGTTTTTTACCGTAAATTTTACGGAATTTATTTTACAGTGAAACCAAACGTTGTTAGCTGGAACATTAATGTCCAATAAATAAATACATTTCACACAATGAAGTGCAGTATTTATGGAAAAATCATCAAATTACATTGAGGTTTCCAGTCTGACCGAAGGTTACAGTTTGACTCTGTAAGCCATAACACTCCAGAACTTAAATCCCAACACAGCGAATCCAACCGAAGGTGGCGACTCGGCCATCTGCACCACCTGCTGCCATCTACGCCGCATTCTGCCAATACTTGCTTGTGCCAAGCATGTGGACGCCAGCCTCTCCCGCAGGTCAGACAGCGAGATTTGTCTCTGTGAACCCTCACGGAAACAGTCTGTAAGGAGGTGTATTGGCAAGATTGCAACTAATCTCCTTAAATTACCTCATCAGTTTGTCTTGTCATTAATTTTTCTCTGATACCGTTAAATACACAGATTACTCAAGTGCTAATTAACGGTTTCGAATATATCTTCCAAACCTGTCCTGTCAGATGATGTATGTTCTTCACTGAACGCTTTGGCCGAAGTCACTGACATGCCAGCTGGGAATTTATTCATTAGGCAAATGATTCAAAATTTTATTTCTGCTGGGTCAAATTCCAACTACAACAACTTTTCAGATACGTACAAAGACAATATCATGGCGTTATACATATATACCATAATAAGACTAAAATACCCTTGGAGTATCACGGTATATGGAAATTGTAATATCGCAACCCCAGCTAACAAAAATATGTTCTAACAATGTTGTGCTAAGTTATGAAAAGTTACACCTGAATGTTCCCTGAACATTAAAAATGTCCAGTAAGTTTATTTAAATGGTCTAATTTTTACATTTTTACATTACATTTAGCGGCCCATAGAACCAGCCGCTAATAAGGCATCTATATATATATATATATATATATGTGTGTTAACAAACAATGTACGCCAAATAAATTCCCGCGTCTCGCCAGAATATGACTTTCGCATCACTTCTGTCACACTCGCATCATCTTGCGCGACACACAAATAACATTAGGCTTATTTGAGATGAGCAAAATCTGCTCAGAACCGATCACCGGTGATCACCGTGAGATGCATGCCGGTTAGAAAAGTGTCCGAGTTACGTCTGACTTGCTCTGATGTCACGCTGACGTGTGCCAAAAAACTCTCGCGAAGGCGAGGCGGCTGTGTCGGATTGCGCAGTCCAGCGCAGTTGCTCTCCACCGACTGCGCTGACCAAAAGCATGATGGGAAACGCCTGGCTGACTACACAGCTTCATGCTCATTGGTTCAGACAATTGTGATGTTGAGTTCTCTTCTAAAATGTTTTATTTTTTTATCTGATTTCCGTCTCACGCTTGAGGTATTCGGCCAATCACAACGCACTGGATAGCTGGCCAATCAGAGCACACCTCGCTTTTTCAGACCAATGAGCTTTCTAAAAATCGACGCGTTTCAGAAAGGCGGGGCATAGAGGAGAAACAATAATGTACAGTATGTGGAAAATAATGTGTTTTTTTAACCTTAAACCGCATAAACACATTTCATTACACCAAATTCACAAGATAATGTTCTTTTTAGCAGCATCATAGGACCCCTTTAAGCGTGTTATGACTGCGCATGCGCATTAGCTGGTCTAGCCTGAAAAATAAGCTTTTTAAATGCTATTTATGCATAAGAACATTCAAGGGGAAGTTCATTTCAGATTTTGTTGCCGATTTGACATATGTAATTTAATCGCCAGTTCAGAGGGCAGTTTTTGAGATTTCAGGATTCCCCATTCATTTAGGGTGCGTTCACACTTGCAGTTCGGTTCGTTTGGTTCATTTGGTCCGGACCAAAAAGGAAAATGATTCATTTGGTCCTGGTCCGCTTAGCGTTCACATTGGCATTTTTGACAGCGAACCTAAAGGCATTGTGATACGTTCACAACCTGAACCTCAAACAAAAGGTGCGTTAGACTTAAAGCGGCGCTGCGGGTGTATGATATCAAAGCACCCATTAACCGATCGGTCTGCTCAGCGCCGCTTTAAGTCGAACACACCTAATGCCGTCTGCTGGACTAAGCGCGCTCATTCTTGCGTGTACATATAATTTTATTTTCACCACCTGCAAACTCACAAGGAGCTCATAAAAGGCACTTTACCTCATCGTTGCTCCACGTTTGCCCTCTACTCATTTTGTTTTGGTTACACCGCGTCGTCAAATCATGTTGCATAGCATTGCATCTTGTCATTACTTCCTGTTTTTGGTTCGTTTAGAAGTATTTGGTCCGTGTTGCGTTCATATATCATTCGAACCACACCAGAGTTCGTTTGGAAGTGGACCGAGACCCATTTTTTTGCGGTCTCGGTCCGCTTGTTTGGTGCGCACCAGGGTTCGGATGGCAGCGTTCACACATGCTAAAATGAACCACACTAACAGAGCAATCGCACCAGGGTTCGTTTTAATCGAACCAAACATGACAAGTGTGAACGCACCTTTAGATAGGACTTGTTCTTGTTTGAGCTGCCCGGAGGCGTTGCGAATATGGCGGCCGAGTGAACAGACTTTCCTTGAAAGGGACTTTGGTTTTATCTGCACGAGTGGCCCGAAAAACATCCCACGAGTAACCTAGAGCGATTAATGCGATGCAAATATTTGCTTCGCTTTTGGTGTGCACACACCATAACAGCTGCTTTAATAATGGCACATTAAAATAAGCGTAAAATTAAATAGGTTATTTCACACAAACATTGTGTAAATATATTATTTAGAATTTTATTAAAATTTTTACATGGTGGTTTTGAATTCATTCTACATAATATTATAATAAGTTCTGCTTTGTCAATTTTATATAAGTTATTTCACCCAGCTCACCTTGTCAGATGACACATGCTGCCTTAAAGGGGTCATATGATGTTGCTAAAAATAACATTATTTTGTGTATTTGGTGTAATGAAATGTGTTTATGCGGTTTAAGGTTAAAAAAACACATTATTTTCCACATACTGTACATTATTGTTTCTCCTCTATGCCCCGCCTTTCTGAAACGCGTCGATTTTTACAAAGCTCATCGGTCTGAGTGTGAGGAACGGCCAGAGAGTTAGAGTGAGCAGAGGCCGGTGGGCTTGAGAACGGCGCAGCCGGCGATTTCGACGAAGGAGCGACGCCTCGCTACTCATCTGTATGTGTGTGAGAGAGAATGAGAGCCGTTGAAGGACCAGACTGTTCCTCAGAGGAAATTCTCGCAGCATGTTGCCTGTTAAAAAGAGAAAGCGGTCGGAGTGTTGCGGCGAAAGCAGGTGGGCCGATCGAATCAATAACCCTGATAATGAGATCCGTGGGGCGTCATTACCGTCACCCCCTCCGGCCCCACATGCTCCTTCTTCCGTGACGAGCGCTGTCTCCGTCGAGCGCAAAACGCACCTCATTAACCTTTACAGGTCTCAGAGCACTCTCCTTTCCTCAAGACATGTATGTACAGTTTTTATGAAGGTATATGGGTTATACATTTCTTTTAAAAGGTTAACTGGAAAGTAAAGCCACAGATTTGGTCGTTTTTCCTGGACAATAATTACAGAAATCTAAAATCACAAGTCAGACTTGTATTCTGACTAATAATTTATCCATATAATAATCCATATCGCTCTGTGTTCATATGATGAGGGCTGAACCAGACCACGCTGACAGGAGGAAGGCGCCTCTGGGTCACCTCCTTTGCAAGCTATGAGCAATAATGAACTATAAACAACTCAATCATCTTTTTCTTCTTGGTTATTTTATTTTACTCAGACATTTGACAACCTCACCCTTTCAAAATGTGTTGACAAGTGTTTCAGAAGCTTTTACAGTCTGACTGAATTGCCTAGGCTACCCAGCTAACAGGGAATAACGTTCTCACAACTTTTACTAACATTATATAAACATTAGGACAAAACGTTCATATATGTTTATAGAACGTTCTTTTAATCGTATTAAAAGGTTAGTTCCTTTCCTCTTCTCCGTCTTGTTATCTATCATGCGATATGACTTTAATATGCTTTACGGCAGATTATAGCTCATTTATCATGTAGAGCAGGACCTTGCAGATTTCATAGGCCAGTAAGCGACGCTCATCTCGGGCTGCGGCAACTCTAATGCGACTATTTATCCCAACAGACGCGCCATTGCACAATCCGTCACCCTCTAAATTTACAGACACAAGTAAACTCAGTTAACATTAAGACTAGTCCTGTTGACATTGATGCCTCAAGTGTGAGCCTCAATTAGGGTGACGGAGGGCAAAGCACTGTATAGTACATGTCAAGTCTTTGAACATAAATAATATGGCTGTTGCCACCATTTATAAAAGCAATGAATGCTAAATTATTGATCTAAAATAATACTGACAAAACACATAATGTGAAGGCTTTACAAATATCTTGTCTTTTGACTGTATGTTTAAATACTTGTTAAGTATGGCATTCTACTATACTATTATGTATACTGTGACTAGTGCTACATACTATTCTTGTAGTATGTAGGGCTGGATAAAAAATATAAATTTCTCGATGACGTACATCCTACGTCATCTGCTGGAACGCCACTTTCTCCTGATATGAAACAAAGTCTCAAATTTCAAATTCTGTCAATTTTATTACAATATTCAAACAATTAATGGTGTTTTGGTGTTGTTTAATGTGGAGTGACATGTCGCTGTAGCGCCTCAGTTCAAGAGAAGCGGCAGCGCGAAGCACACTTAGCAATAGCATTGCACCAGAAAATAAACACAAATAAGCACCCAATGGTATGTCAAAATAAAGAATACAACTTACTGAAATCTGTATCCTGTCTCATGTAATCACTCAATCTGTGTTTCATCCGCGGAAATGCATCAATATAGCAGCTTGTAAACAATGCCACATAACGTCACATTTACATATTCGGTAACTCGTTAGTCAGTTAGAAAAATGAACTCTAAAGAGGAGAATTTTGCCAAATATATGCACCATATAACATATCCATTATCATTTTTACTGTTCTTAAATTTTTTATTTATGTTTTAATAAATCCGTCATGCTTTTATGACAGCCACCTTTTAATTGTTTATATTTAAAAAAAAAAACGAATTGGAGTAGAAATATAATTATGTAATTGTAAAGTTAACTTTATTATTATAAAAACTTAATTGAGCGTAATTTAAGTGTTTGTATACAAATCAGTTAATTTTAAACTTTAATATTATAGTAATGTTGTACCAACTGACTCTGTATATTTTACAGAATTAGCTGAATTTGTTTTTTCCTTGAGAAAATTTGCCATGTACTGTACCTGATATATCCAAAATAATATATATATTGAATCGCATCGAATCGCAAGCTTGTGAATCAAAATCTAATCAAATTGTGAAATTTGTGTCAAAACCCAGCCCTAGTATGTAGTATATATGTATAGTACATATGACCTGCCATATTTAAGCAAATTTAGTTTGAAAATATCTTGACTTTTGACTTTAAAAAATGCTTCAGAATTGCATTCTACCATACTATTTTTTTTAGTTCTTACATACTATTCTTACATATTATTCTTTCAGTATGTAGTATGTATACTGTGAACATTTCCCGCGAGACAAATGAACTGGAAGCAATATTAAATATAATTTTAACTGTCTTTTTTCACTCAGTATTTGATTGGACCAGCCAAAATGACATTTTTGTATATAATTGAATTAAAAAATGCTAAATAACAAGATCTTTTGCCTTTTGTTCATACTAGAAATGGAAGGTCAAGCTTGTTTGTATACTGCACACTGCATGTTCCAAACGAACCCAAAGTCTCTTCACAGACCTGTCAAGAACATACGCTCGCACACACACAGGCATGCTCATTTACATATGCAAATAAGCCGCAGCATTGGCATTCATTTAGTGGCTTGCTAATGAGCCCCCTCCAGTGCTCATTTATTAGACCTTTAGGCCATTTTGTGAGTCACTTAGCATGTTGCAGAAAGCAAATAATTGTTTTCGATGGCATGATCATGTGTCTTGTCGAGGAGAGATATGCTGTTAGGTCAAAGGTCAAGGAGACATGCGATTACTCAACGACAGCAAATTAGCGGCAAACCAACAGGTATTTTTAAACATTCTCCACTGTGGAGCCACATACGATCGCCTCATGAGCCTGCGTTGACGTCTCCTCGCCCAATATGAAATGAACGATCGCCTCATCCCAGCGGCAGATTCTTTATGAGGATCTATAGCTGTGCTTTGGAGAACGAAAACAATGGCAAATCCGGTTTCTATTGATCAGTAAGTCCTCTGCCTGCGGTTCTCCTGTTAGTGGCTTTCAGGATGGCAATTTGTCACGGCTTTAATGCGGAGGACGACTTGTTTCTGTCAGGGCTTGAGACTGGGGGAGATTTCTGCTGGTGTAAATTCAACTTCAGCCTTAAAGGGATAGTTCACCCAAAAATGAAAATTTGATGTTTATCTGCTTACCCCCAGGGCATCCAAGATGTAGGTGACTTTGTTTCTTCAGTAGAACACAAATAATGATTTTTAACTCCAGCCGTTGCAGTCTATCAGTCGTATAATGCATGGCAATGGTCAAACTGTGGTTAAACAAAAACAAAATTGGTTAGAAAATTGTTAACCATGTTTAGGCCTACTATATTTTTACTGTACTAAAACCATGGCAAATATTTCTTAGGAGATTTGTATTTGTGTATACTTACTTGCTTTTTTCTTTGTTTTCTTTTTATAACTGTAATGGTTTGATGTTTTCTACTGTTTAATTAAAAAAAAGAAATAAGAAAAATGATTCATGAACCCGCACTGAAGTCCTAAATAAGATGATTCGAGATCCGCGCTCCAAAGTCCCGATCTGGAATAATTATTTGAGAATCATTTCAGATCGGGACTTCAGAGCTCAGATCGCAGATCATTCAGTTCACAAAATGATTTGCAAACTCACTCTGAAGTTCCGATCTAAATCAAATGATTCGCACTCCACGCTCCGAATTCCCGATCTGAATCAAATGATTCGCGCTCCGAAGTCCCGATCTGAATGATTTGCGAACCCGCACCGAAGTCCCGATCTAAATCAAATGATTCGCACTCCACGCTCCGAATTCCCGATCTGAATCAAATGATTCGCGCTCCGAAGTCCCGATCTGAATGATTTGCGAACCCGCACCGAAGTGCCGATCTAAATCAAATGATTCTTGAACCATCATTTCAGATCGGGATTTCGGAGCTTGGATCGCAAATCATTCAGTTTGTGAAATGATTAAACACGCTCCAAGTTCCGCTTTGAATCAAATGATACACGATACGTGATTTGAAGTCCCGATCTGAATCAAATGATTCATGATACGTAATCTGAGTGGAGCGCTTTGAATCAGTTTATCATTTTGCTAAAGAATGGTTTAACTGAATCGGAGTTTCGAAAAGCTCTGTTTCACCCATCACTACGTGCTACACACACTCCGAAGTCCCAATCTGAATAATGATTCTTGAACCATCATTTCAGATCGGGACTTCGGAGCTCGGATCGCAAATCATTCAGTTTGTGAAATGATTAAACACTCTCCAAGTTCCGATTTGAATCAAATGATACACGATACGTGTTTTGAAGTCCCGATCTGAATCAAATGATTCATGATACGTAATCTGAGTGGAGCGCTTTGAATCAGTTTATCATTTTGCTAAAGAATGGTTTAACTGAATCGGAGTTTCGAAAAGCTCTGTTTCACCCATCACTACGTGCTTTTTAAAATCATTACAAGTGATGTCAAAATTCGAAAATGAATGACTCTTTTGATCAGGTTTTTGTTAGTGAATCACTTGAACTGAATGATCAGTGAATTAATCGCAGCGGTTCCATCGTAAATGACTCAGTTGATTCAGTTTGTCTCTTGCTCCGCTTTTCACGTCTTCAGCTGTTTATATACGACACTGTCAGTATTACTACTGGCTTAGCTCACTAGTTATATAAGTGAAAAATGCTAAATAAGGTATGATGTTTACAAATAAAATAACAGTATTCCCATTCCAATGACAACATCCAACACAAATCTACGAATATATTCAAGGTGAAGTAACCGGTTTACTGCTAACTAGTGAAACACTCCATTAATATGACAAGCTGCAGCTCACAATACATGTTGGATGGAAACATTGTGTATTACGATCGAGTTTGTAGCTTAATTCACTATATTTGAAATAGTTTAACCACTGCAGTTCAGTTGCTGACGGTTCAGTAGGAAATCAGTTGAAAGCATCCAGTCACAACAAACATTGAAGTGAGTGTTCAATTTATCAGTGGAATAAATATTTGAGAAATTGTTGTATCTGATTGTATTAGTCTATATAGAGTGATAGTCAATGTAAAAAGAGCAGATGGGAGAAGCAGATGAGCACAAAACAGCAGAACAAAATAAAGTTAAAGAGGGTAACTTTATCATTCAAATCACTATTGATGTATAGATAGCAGCACTGCAAGCTACTAGTAAAAAATAGATAACTGCAATGATAGCGACTCAATTTAAAGCAGTTTAAAGTTAAAGTTAGCAACTATAGGTGATGGGTAGGCATTTTTGTGTTGCATATAGATTATTCTGGAAAACATCTGAAAATCCCTCAGGAATCCCGAGATTGGATTAGATGACTCTAGGAACAGCCTGATCCAAGAAACCGACAAGACTCAGGAAATAGAAGTGAGCATGCCCGTTTCAGCCGTATATATATCTTCCCATCTACCCCCAGGGCAGTTACTTACGCCCTCTCAGGCGTTTGTTTGCCCCGTGGAAGTGACAGCTAATCTATGGGTGTAAATCAGACGGCTGGAGGTTGGGAAAACAGTTACAGAAGGGTCTCTCTTGGCCGTCGCCCGCCTTATAATAATTGACTTCATTTTTATGACAAATCTCCAGGTTCCATTAAATCAAGCAAGGTCCATTGAGGCACTGGACGAGCATCGACATGTAGGGGAACGCTATGAAGATGAAGAGAGAATTAAGACATTTTCATCGGCATAATGCTTGTAATGGCAGGACTTGATGTTTTGAGTATATGAAGGGTAATTATTTTCAGTGAAAGCCGTTCTTTTGAAAGCTGCTTCCTCATATTTGAATTTTTGCATTAAAACAATATCAAACCTTAATTAAAGTCATTAAACTGCTAAAAATGCACCGTTTCGGACACAGCAAGAGCATTTACCCTCTGCTTATTGAGGGAATAAATAACAAATGAATGAATATGTATTCACACAGAACAAATGACCAAAAAAATACATCTGGAGGAGAAATATAGTTTTTTTGCAGTGCTTATATATAAATGTAAATCATTTCACCATTATAAAAGGATTATATAGGAATTAATTATTCATAACCACCCATTCTACAGAAAATAAACGATATAGGCCTATCATGTGGAAAAATACTTCAAGCTTGTAGTTTTGATTACAATACATTACATCCGGTCGGTCTCGCCAAACGTGCTGTTTGGTCGTGGAAGTTGAAATATTTCAATGCACCCAAAACTCAAATCTGATTAAGAGAATGCCTTCAAAACTCTGTAATAAAGTCTATATTATATTGTGTTTATTTTATGTTAGCCTTATTTAATGGTCGTTTTAGTTTAGGAATTTGTTGGCACGCACTATGAAACCATGTTTCTTTTGGCGTATTGATTACCATTTGTATAACCACAGTTTTACTACAAATACCATGGTTAAACTATGGTTAGTGTTGCAAAACCATGGTTAATTTGTGGTTACCATGGTTTAACTATAGTAACCATGGTTTTTGGCTTTATTTGTAGTAAAAACATGGTTAATTTCTGTAAGGGCTTTTCCGTTAGCAGCTCTCGCACAGCGCATTTGATCCGATTCTTTTAAGTGATTCACAACTAAACCGCGTCCCAAACAACTGATTCTTAAGAGCCGACTCTTATAAAACGTTTTTTTTTTTCTTGTACAGAACAGCCCATAGATATGTATAGGTAGAATCTGTTAGCTAAAGGCATTTAAAAGGTACTTTTGTTTAAAAAAAACTGTAATATTGAGTTAAATTAATATTAAAAACACAAACCAACATATTCTTACCTGTGAAAGGTTATCCAGTTTCTTCAGGAATTTAAATTTAGGCGTTTTTTTTTTTTACAACCAAAGCTGTTGCATCTTACATAGACCGTTCCAAGATGGCCGTTCCTGTCAACGTATCAGGAGCAGTCGAATGTGGCATCTATACATATCTATGGCACAGCCTGTGTAGTTTGAGTCCCGAACGAAAGACTCGAATGACTCGGTTCTTTTGTGAATCAAAACATACAGCTTTCAACTGTATTTATGACAACGTCTAGTTAAACAAAATCTGCTTAAAAATGGCAGGTCACCCCTTACGAAAATTACCAATGGTTTTATTGTCATAAAAGTGCAGTAGCTTTTTTTTTTTGGTATATTGATTACCATTTGTATAACCACTATTTTACTACAAATACTTAAACTATGGTTAGTGTAGCAAAACCATGGTTAATTTGTGGTTACCATGGCTTAACTCTAGTAACCATGTTTTTTTTTGCTTCATTTGTAGTAAAAACCATGGTTAATTTTCAGGACAGGATACTGCAGAAGTAGTATGTAGAACTAATACTATGGTAGTATGCTATTCAGAACCAGTATTTAATCGTACAGGCAATATTCAACACATTTTCAAACGAAGTTTGCTTAAAAATTGTTGGTCACAGTATACATACTATACATACTACATACCGCAAGAACAGTATGTAGTATTAGTCACAGTATACATAACGGTATGCTAAACCAGTATTAAAACTCAGAATTGTCTTATATTTTAGGATATCATCTTATGTTCTGAGCTGGGTTTTGTGTATTTTCTGTAGGCCTCTGTGATGGGTCATAACCGCACATCCAGACCATCCATCTGCAGATGTAGGGAAACTTCAGGACGCAGAAGTGCACACCTCAGCGGTCTACTCAAGCCGAGGAGATCCATCACCAAACATATGCGCTTGTCATGGGGACGTCTGAATGGATGAACAAATAGGAAGGCCTGTTTATGAGGCTTCCTCCACGTTTCCAGAGCCCAGGCAATAAATCCGATCGTGTCAAAACGGCGCGCCAATGTTCATGGATGAGCGTTGCACGTTGGCGAGCATCTGCCCACAGAAACCTGAAGAGAACAATTCTCTGAAACACATTACATAACAGCATTTTCTCACTCACTGTGTAGCCAAAATGTCCAAATACTGCCAGCAGTTCTGCAAAATTAGCTGCTAAACTGAATTAGCAGTTGTATGTGTTAGGTAAGCCAGCTGCTAACATAAACGTCCCTTAGCAGAGACATTAGTTTTCTGTCGCAAGTCTTAAAAACTAAAATTATAACCTGCTAAATTACAAGGTACTTGATTTAACGTGGTTTTAACAGTCAAGCTACCATTTAATAACAGTACAAACGACTAGCTAACTGCAATAATGCTACAAATAAAATCGACTTAATTGCAGTTAGCTAGTTTGCGTTAGTTGCTGTGTGAAGTTTGCTAGTTTTTCTAGTAGCTTGTAGTCTGGTCAACTGCTTTTTACAAAAGGGTAGCTTAAATAGCTACAATTTAAAACTTAAATTTAGTAGCTATCGTCATTGCAGTTAGCTAGTTTTTCTAATAGCTTGTAGTGTAGCTAACTGCTTTGCTACCTTTTAAACTAATTTAAATTGAGTAGCTATTCAATGTGGTTAACCAGTTTTTGTAGCTATTTCATTGCAGTTAGCAAGTTTTTGTTAGTAGCATGTAGTGTAACTAATTGTACCACATTAAATTGACTAGCTATGTACTTTCAATGCAGTTAGCTAGTATTTGTTTGTAGCTATTTCATTGCAGTTAGCTAGTAGCTTAACAAGAGTATGTAAACTTTAAACAACTAAATTGAGTGGCTATCTTCATTGCACTTAGCTAGTTTTTGCTTGTAGCTTGTGGCATAGCGAAGTGCTTTTTAAAAGAGTAGCTTAACTTTAAACGACTTTGAATTGAGTCTATGTCCTTTCCAATAGTTTAAGTTGCTCTTTTAAAAAGCAGTTAGCTACACTACTAGCAAAAAACTGGCTTAACATTAAACTACTTTAAATTGAGTAGCTACTTCATGGCAGTAGCTTGTATATTTAACTGCTTTTTTTTTAAAGGTTAGCTTAACCAGCTAATACTTAAACGTCTTTAATTCGAGTAGCTTGTATTTTCCTGTTTTATATTCAATCAGAGCAGTATAGCCTCATGTGCTAAGGTCAAATAATTTACAGAAAATACTACTAAGAAAACTTTAAGAACGCCAAAAGAGTTAAAAGGTTAAAGGTTAGCCAACGAGCTAACTTGTTCAGAATAGAATTCGAGCTTACATACTGTACATCGTCAAATTAATATGTGAAAACAGTATGGATTAGCATTTCAAATACTATGAAATGCTATTATTGGGCATTTTATATCATCTTTCCTTTTGGGAACATTGTGAAATGAGTAAAACCAAATCAACACATCTTTCGTGGTGAAGCGTGGAATATTTTTAATATGCATTACATGTTTACGATCAAGTTCTACATCAACCAGCATTTCATTTTTATACAGCAGGAAAATTGAATTATATTCTATCGTCTTATTGTCATTTTGAAGACGACCCGCTATTTTAGCCCCACATAACTGAGGCGGAAATGAATAAAAAACTAACTGATGGCTTAATAAACAATCCGCTGAAATAGGGCTGGGCGATATAGCTAAAAAATGTATCAACGATATATGTTTCATATCGTTCGGTATCGATAATTATTGACATTTCTTATAACATTTTTTAAAACAGAGCAATAGAAATTT
>NW_015654494.1:225348-243751 GCF_001515625.1 Sinocyclocheilus rhinocerous
CGATAATTATTGACATTTTTTATAACCTTTTTTAAAACAGAGCAATATAATTTTTTTTTTTTATTTAACCACTGTATTTTTAATTTGCCCACATTATTAAGACAAACAACAAATATATATATATATTTTTTTTTTTTTTTTTTTACAGTCAAACACAAAATAAAATTTTAACAAATTGAAACACTCCGAAAGAAGAAAACGTTAAGGCCGATCTTAAAGATACAATCTGTAATTGATAAAACTACATAACCTGGACCAAATCTTTAATAAATAGACATCAACCATTGTCGCAACAATTCCAGACCGTATCTCGGTTTAAGATGCCTGGGGAGGTTTAGTTATATTCAGATACAATACAATAGAAATTAAGTACTTTTATTATAATTATTATTCTTCCACATTGTTATTGATAGCTTGGTAGAATGGCACTTGATAACCACTCGACTTCACATGTTCATTCCAGAACAGGTAAACGGACAATACGCACAAACAAAAACGAGTCTCTTAGTCTTTCAGACTGATGGGGATTCGGTCCAATGGCGTTGAGTCCAACCGTCGGCCATTTTGGCTCATCGCGAACAACCCTGCGGTTCGTGGTAGAGCTCTGGAAGAAACCGCTAGGGGCGGAGTTATGTAAAACAAGCCAATGTGTGTGGCTCCGCCCCCAGTTGAGCCACGCCCCCGATCCCGATCCCTCCCCTCGTGTCCCCATTGAGGAAGCCGTTGTTTACAGGATTTGCTCAGTGCTGGAAGCGGAGATGTCTAAGAGTCTCCAGGCGGCGTAAGGGTTCAACTCGTCCTGATCTCGACACAACGCCCAAACGTACATCATCCTGAGAACCTTTTCCTGTGGAATGCACAAATGCAACGAATGTGTGAATTTCATGAAAACTTACATTTTTCGTTACAAAATCAAAATATTTGTATTCTGTTTTAGTAAAATTACGATTTTTTTTTTTGCATTAAGATTTTAAATTTTAAAAACATAACATTTTTATTTTAAATATAAATGTAAAAAATTTCATAATTTAGATTACTCTCAATACAGACTTTTGTTTAATTAATCACTGTGGTACAATTACTTATTTAATTGTTACATTTAAATTTTTGATTAACATTAATTATTACGATTTTTTTTTTTTCAAATTAGTCAGAATATATAAATAATATAATAAATTAAAATTGATTTTCAAAAATACAATTAATATTAAAGGAATAATTCATATAGTAATTGTGTTTAATTAGAATTATGGGGGAAGATGCTTAATCATATCTATCCATAATAAAAATAATATAAATTAATTAATATAAATAAATTAATGATATAATTCTTAATGGTTCTATAAACAGATTTTTTTAGGCAAAATATTTTTTTCTTTAGATTTTTGTGGGGTGAATAATGATATTAATAATAATATTATTATTTCTATTAATATTATTATCATATTATATAGCTATCTAAAATAAATATTTTTATATAAAATAAATATTTAAATATTTTCTATGTATTTAAGTAATTTTTTATATAATTTTTATTTTTTTATTGAAAAACAATAACAATTAATATTAAATTCACATTTAATATATAGACATGTTTAATTGAATTTTTAAATATTTAGTATATATATATAGATAGATAGATAGATAGATATGTAACAAAATAAAACGGCAAATTTTCCAAAAATATTTAATTTTATTACATAAAAAATATATCTTGTATTTTTTTTCCCTTTTGATTTTAGGGTTTAATATGACCTGGACATGAGATTCACCCAACAGCTAATGAGAATCAGACATTTTGCAGGAGAATCTTTATGTATAAACTAAAAATGAACTTTTAAATGTTCAGATTTATTCAAACACATGACCGCTACTTCAGCCGTGTGAAATAAAACAGCATTTCTAATATCCACGACTGTCTGAACTCAGCGACTCGAGGGCACTGGACGGCGAAAATTAACTACAAACTCCTAACGCAGAAACATCCCTGGTGTGTATTTACATTTGGCCTTTGAGCAGATTTATATCCGGCGGCTTTTGCGAACTGCCCAGCCACGGCGGCTCCAGAGGTGATTCACTAGCGCTAACGGCTAACGTCATCGCTAATGCTAGCGCTCACTCACCGGGTCGCCCTCCACCACTTCACCCTTCACGTTACGGATGACCATCACCAGCTGAGCCTGGAAGGTGATGATGAGAACGGGACCTTGCTCCATCATCTTCCCCATCGCCAACTACAGCGAAAAAAACAACCGAAACGAGTTACTTTATACATCTGGAGAAGACAACGATGATGCTATAATGAAATTCAAACGCTCCGATATCCCATTATTCTGAATTATACGTCCATCAGGACGCTCTGATGGAGTTACTGGGCCATTAGCATGCAGCAGATGGATGTTATGCGTCTTTCCGATGGTTCTTACGTCAATGTTATCAATGTCCAGGATCTTGGAGTGGAACTGGAGACCCATGGCTTTGGCCTGCTGGATGGGGTGAGCCAGCTGACTGTACGTCTGCAAGCAAAACCAGTGAAAAACCAGCGTTAGACCATCAACTTTACACCAGAATCTGTGACAGCAGAGGTGGTTTGCGGGACACTTACGGCCTCGTAGCACCAGTCCTTCAGGACGTCCAGCTCTCCCTGGATCATGGCCTGCAAACAGAGCGAATGTTCAGCTTTTGCTTGCCTTCAGTTTTTCGGGGTTCAAGAGCAAAGCATGCTGGGGGTTCGGGGTCTCACCTCGAGGATGTTGGGAATGATGTCCCGCTCGCACTGCTTCAGGAACGAGTCCTTGTCGAAGTTCGGATCCACCTTCAGGATCTCGGTCAGAACCTCAGACATCTCGGTTTTAGAGAACAAGCCGCCTAAGAGCAGAGAACACTTACGATGATTCATCTGATTGTCCATCTATCCGTCAATCTAGCCACCTGTTATCTGTTATTATTAGCCAAACTGCTATCTATCTATCTATCTATCTATCTATCCGTTTATCAATCTAACTGTCTATCCATCCATATCTATCTATCCATTTATCAATCTGTCTATCCATCCATATCTATCTATCCATTTATCAATCTGTCTATCCATCCATATCTATCTATCCATTTATCAATCTGTCTATCCATCCATATCTATCTATCCATTTATCAATCTGTCTATCCATCCATATCTATCTATCCATTTATCAATCTGTCTATCCATCCATATCTATCTATCCATTTATCAATCTGTCTATCCATCCATATCTATCTATCCATTTATCAATCTGTCTATCCATCCATATCTATCTATCCATTTATCAATCTGTCTATCCATCCATATCTATCTATCCATTTATCAATCTGTCTATCCATCCATATCTATCTATCCATTTATCAATCTGTCTATCCATCCATATCTATCTATCCATTTATCAATCTGTCTATCCATCCATATCTATCTATCCATTTATCAATCTGTCTATCCATCCATATCTATCTATCCATTTATCAATCTGTCTATCCATCCATATCTATCTATCCATTTATCAATCTGTCTATCCATCCATATCTATCTATCCATTTATCAATCTGTCTATCCATCCATATCTATCTATCCATTTATCAATCTGTCTATCCATCCATATCTATCTATCCATTTATCAATCTGTCTATCCATCCATATCTATCTATCCATTTATCAATCTGTCTATCCATCCATATCTATCTATCCATTTATCAATCTGTCTATCCATCCATATCTATCTATCCATTTATCAATCTGTCTATCCATCCATATCTATCTATCCATTTATCAATCTGTCTATCCATCCATATCTATCTATCCATTTATCAATCTGTCTATCCATCCATATCTATCTATCCATTTATCAATCTGTCTATCCATCCATATCTATCTATCCATTTATCAATCTGTCTATCCATCCATATCTATCTATCCATTTATCAATCTGTCTATCCATCCATATCTATCTATCCATTTATCAATCTGTCTATCCATCCATATCTATCTATCCATTTATCAATCTGTCTATCCATCCATATCTATCTATCCATTTATCAATCTGTCTATCCATCCATATCTATCTATCCATTTATCAATCTGTCTATCCATCCATATCTATCTATCCATTTATCAATCTGTCTATCCATCCATATCTATCTATCCATTTATCAATCTGTCTATCCATCCATATCTATCTATCCATTTATCAATCTGTCTATCCATCCATATCTATCTATCTATCCGTTTATCAATCTAACTGTCTATCCATCCATATCTATCTATCTATCTATCCATTTATCAATCTGTCTATCCATCCATATCTATCTATCTATCTATCCGTTTATCAATCTAACTGTCTATCCATCCATATCTATCTATCTATCTATCTATCATCTATCTATCTATCTGTCAATCATCTATCTATCTATCCGTTTATCAATCTAACTGTCTATCCATCCATATCTATCTGTCTGTCTATCTATCTATGTCAATCATCTATCTATCTATCCGTTTATCAATCTGTCTATCCATCCATATCTATTTATCTATCTATCTATCTGTCAATCATCTATCTATCTATCTATCTATCTATCTGTCTGTCTGTCTATCTATCTATCATCTATCTATCTGTCAATCATCTATCTATCTATCTATCTATCAGTAAAGCTAAGCAGAAATGCAGTGGTGTTTTTACCGATGATGTCAGTCATTTTGTCAGTGACGGCGCGGGACGCTCTGATTAAGGCGTTGTCACTCTCGTCGTACTTCATCTTCATCTCAAAGAACCCTGGGAGGAGGACAGCTCATGAAATGACTCAGGATAATAACATGGCACATATTGTGAGTCGTTCTCTCAGAGCAACAATCTGACGCTAAAACAAATGTGTCACAACATGCTTCGGGCAACACGCAGCATTCGTTCGTGAAGGGAAAACAGTCTCTGAGCCGACGGGCTGCGGCTGCTCGTTACTGAGTCTCATTATCACTGCGCTTAACGAGCCTCTAATTGATGCAGTGAACTCTTCAACACAGCTAACATCCAGAGCCGCTCCTGAACAGAGCAGCTGTGAACATACAGCAGATCCCTGCAGCACAGCGCCATCTATTGATCACACATGAGCATTTCAGTCAAACTCACTGTTAAAAACAACATTGTTGTCCTTGAAGTCCTTCCACTGCTGATACCATTTAGAGTCCTTGTGCAGCACGACACCCATCGCCTCCCTTTAAAATAAAGAAAAGCACACTGAAACAATCTTGGAAAACACACACATGCAGTATATATTAAAAACAATTTTTTAAAATGTATTTACATGTATATATTTATATTCATATAATTTATAATATATATAAATGTATTTAATATATAAACGTAACATATTTTTTCTTAAATATATACATGCATGTATCTTTTTATTAGTTTTATTTCAGTTTTAGTTTTCGTTATTTTAGTATATCAATGGTAAGCATATGTTTTACATTTACATTACATTTAGTAGACGCTTTTATCCAAAGCGACTTACAAATGAGGACAATGGAAATAATCAAAATCAACAAAATATTTTTTATGTATGTTTTTAGTATATTTAATTATTTTAGTGCATCAAGTATATCATATTTTCTATATTTTAGACGTCAAAATAATTTGTCGTGTAGTGATATCATTTACAATAGCATAACTAAATATTAATAGTAACTACTAAATATTTTTTGATATTTTATCTGGTATACTGGACAATGAATATTATGCAGCCCAACATACAAAAAAATAAAAGTTATTTTTCTTTGCAATATGCAACAATATACATTCTTCATAATATTAGCCCTTGAGATGTGACCTACTCGTTGGCCTCAAAGACTTTGGCTTCTGCGCCTCCTGCCTTCGATGAGAAATCGCTCCTCTTCCTCAGTCTGGTGGGCGGCCGGTACGGGCCGATCTGTCCGAGGTCACCGATCTCCTTCTTGACGCTCTCCACACCCTGAGGACAACAAGAGTTGAAACTATTGAGCTATTCAGTTCATTCATATGCCACTTTCACAACATACACGCAAGAAATTCATAGCCTATAACATCATCAGCATTTCTATGATGTGAAAACTCAATATCATGATACGGACCTGTGATATCGCCCGAAAGGCTCCGGTCTTTCCAAGTTTTTCTCCACCTTTAGACACCGTCTCCGCCGACTGTTTGGCGGATTTGGCCGCTTCCTCCATGCCTTCTTTGATTTTCTTTCCGATGTCTGAGCGTCCGACCTCTTCCAAACCCTGAGGAGAAATGCACACAATCAGCATGAATCAGCTCCTAAAATATTTTATAAATGTATTACAAATATAACGCTTTGCAGAATGTTAAAATAACACAACATGCATTGAATGACAACAACACTGAGCAGTTATGCAAATCACTTCAGTTTAAGACAAGACACCCCAAATGAATAGGGTAAAAAATTAACCAAAAAAATATCACAGTACTTCCCAGTTGATTGATTAGATTAAGAATTGCAATATTTTTTGGTATTACAAGTTTTCTAAAATATTTTGTTTAGATATACACATGAGGCATTATCTAATTAAATATGACACTAATTTGCAAACATTTCCAGAGCAGAAATCTGTAAAGCCAGGTTCAAAATTTGTGTTTCACTTTGTTGACATATTAGAGTCAAAGGTTTTTACAGAAGGGATTTTGGATATATCTTTTATCACTCCAAAAAATCTGAAAAATACTGTCAATAGACAGAAAAAAAGTCATGTTTTTAGGAATAAAATGTAAAAAAACAGGTGAATGATATTTATATATAAAAAAAAAACAGTAAAAATGTTCAGAATACAAATGGGAATAAAACTGTAAAACTTGGTGCATGTAAGTGCTGCTGAAGTTGAGAAAAAACTCATTTTTGAAGAAATCACCTTTCAAGATAATATATTGTAATTGAAATCTACAAATAGTGCAGCAACAAACCATGCAAATGATATATGAACAAACCCCACAGTTAAAACCTTCAGAATATAGATAGGAATAATGCTGTAAAATTTGGTGCATGTAAGTGCTACTGAAGTGGAGAAAAAACTAATTTTGAAGAAATCAACTTTCAATATAATATATTGTAATTGAAATCTACAGAGGCAAATAGTGCAGCAATAAACCGTGCAAATGATATATGAACAAACCCCACAGTAAAAACCTTCAGAATATAGATAGGAATAATGCTGTAAAATTTGGTGCTTGTAAGTGCTACTGAAATGGAGGAAAAAACTCATTTTGAGAAAATTGCTTTTTAAGATTTGCATTGCAATTGAAATCAACAGATGCAAATAGACAAAGTCCAGCAAAATAAACAATTTGTATGTTTTCCTGAAACCTGAAAATCTGAAAGAAAACATGTTATGGAAGCAAAACAGACCAGGGGCCCGTTCTTCGTACGTCGCTAATTCAGTTAGCTGGATTTGATTGTTGACGATTTGGCATGATCTTGGATTGTTTGGTTCTTTCGAAGCTCATCCCGGAGTTGCTGTCATAGCAACAGGTCCGTAAGCTTAAACCTGCTAAGGAGCAGCTTATTTCATGTAAACAGGATTAGATCGCATCTTTTTAAGCAGAATTGATACTTAAAATCTGTCCGCTACCACCGATACTTTATTACATTATAAGAGTATCCTACTGATCCAGGGGACAATAATAATAATTTAAAAATTAATTTAAAGACAATCAAATTATGTAGTCTTTAATACTATAGACAGTCAGTTTTACTCACTGAAATATTTATTCGTCATAAAATTATTACTTCATAATTGTATTTGAGTCTTACACACATGCTATACAGATAATGTAGAGTCGTGCATTAATTTGAGTGGTGACAGCTACGCGCAATTATCTCAGATAACTCAATCCAGCCATACTAATCATCAACAACAGCTGCGTTCGAAGAACCGAATTAGCCAGATCCTGATTAGCGCGATGATATAATCTTGGATGTGACATTTCATCTCGGATGTAATCAGCGACTACGAAGAACGGGCCCCATATCTCAAAACTGCCTGAGGGTTAATATAGTTATGTTAATATAAAATTGGCGGTAAAATTAAATCCATTAAAAATCAGTTTTGTTAGTGGAAATAAAACAAAAATTTCAGCTAGTTGCCAAACCAAATTTATGTACTGAAACTAAAATAAAAATAAAGAAAAACTATGTAGACATATATTAAAAAATACTGAAATTACAAAAACAACACACAAAATTATTAAACATTTAGCTAAAATTAAAATAAACAGAACTTCTAAACATAAAAACTAAACTTTAAAATATTAATAAAATCTATGATAGTATCTCAGTGAATTGACACTGAATTGACCAATGCATGAAAATAAACAATGGTTTTGCCTTAAATAATAAATGTGTTTTCCACATAAAATCAGAACAAAATCCAACAGATTATTTTGCAACGTAGCCTAATCCTTCGCAGAACATGGCAATACTGCAGCACAAACACTCTGCAGAAACATAACGTTCAGCACTTATGCAAATCGCTGCACATTTAGCTAATGAATACATAAATATAAATGTGCTCTGAAATGAGAGAAATTGCACGTCAAGAACGGCCAAAAATCAGCGTTAATTACACTCACCTCCTTCACCGTCTCTGATATCGTCCCGAGTGTTTTCTTCAACACTTCAGAAGTTTTAACTGTTTCGGACTCGATGGTTTTCTGGAAGACACCCACAAAAACACAATTTCACACTAGAGAAATGGCATGTTTGGCTATTTCAGAATCACATTAGACATAAAATCGTACATATTTCCTCCTGGCTTGCTTGAGGGCTTCCGATTCCTCTAGTTTTTTGGCCTCCTCGCGAAACTTCTTGATGTTCTCATTCATCTCCTTGCTCTTGGTCAGTTCCTGCTTGAGATTGTCCAGAAACTCTCCAAGGAAGCCTTTCCGACCGCCACCGGAGGACATAAACCTTGCCTGCAGATGACATACATGTAAAAAAAAAAATGCTGTAAAATCACAATCTCCCCCAAAAAACGAATGATGTGCGACACTCACCTGCGCCGTAGCAGACACACACACACGTCTGTAACATGTGTATTACAATTTTACTAATTATGAATTGCATATTTATAGATAGAGAGAAAGACAGACACCAATTAAGCTTATTTTTATTCAGATATTTCCCCTCAAGCACAGTAATACAGAATAATTTATCAGTTTTGTCATTAGAAAACTAACTGTTGTATTATTGCAAATAATACAACGGAAAAAAAAGTGTAAACATATTCCTTGCTGTCATATGGCAATGATTTTATTATTTTTTTTCCTTACAGTAACACAATAGACATTTTGCTTTCAGTTGACGTTTTTCATTTCTGTCAACTTTACAATTTTTAAAGCAAAACCTAATTATAATGAATATATGAATTGTTGAACATGGAAATTAAGCTTAGACTCAAAGTACCACAAAAAATATTAATAATAATAATAATAGAGAACTATAAACCACCATAAAACATACATACAGCCCTAATGTTGAATTATTACAATGATATGAAACACTATGTCTTGTTTTTTCTTTTCTTTTTTAGTTGGTAGTTGTGGTTGATTGTCAGGCCTTCTCCCAACCCCGCCCCCAAAAACACATCAGCCAACCAGATGTCAACTAACCTGAGCATTTAAAAAGATTGACAGGTAGAGAGTGTTCTGATTGGCTAAAATAAGTTTTCATTCCCTGAAACCCATGATTTCTCACAACACCTATTTTAGTGAAAACACACTTAAAACACCAGGTTTAAAAATCAAACTCATCAGCCGAGTTTTTAGCATGGTCAATATTCATCGTTGAGTGACTTCCGATCATAACGTTTTGTGCGTTCTCGATGTGGATGTACGACGGTTGTTGCTGCTGCCATGCGCCGTGTTGCGGATGCATTGCTCCATGTGACGGAGATGGATGCATTGGTACAGATGGCGGATAAAACATGTTATTTTGCTGCGTTTCGCTTTCTTGTCTCAGTCGCGCTAATTTTTCCATCTCTCGTCGCAGCTCCACATTTATGGCGTTCTCCTCTTGTAGTCTCTTCTGTTCCTCGACTAGTTTCTTACGATGCTGTTTGATCATCCAAATCTTCTTTTGACTTGCTACTTTTCCCGGTGCGATGGCCTTTTGGGCGTTGTGTTCGAACATTCTTCTGCTTTCATCGAGAGGGACCTTCGTCTGAAGCACCAACGGAAAACTTTTGCGCAACAAACAATTCTTGCGAGGTAGCAGCGGAATTACGGAGTTCATTTTGTGGTGGTTTTCCAGCGAATTCACGATCGCTGAATCGGCGCTGGTCACGCTGTGGTTGGAGTTGAAGTTCTGGGTGAGCAGCAGCAGCGTGAACACCGAATTCTCGAGGGCGTCCTCCATACATCGCAACGTTGACATTCCTGGTTGTGCGAAGTCGTCGGAAAACGTTGCACCAACTCCAGAAATTATACGTTCAAGTTTGTCCTTGAGTCTTTGCGCCTCGTCCGCGTCTTCAGCTTCATGCAGGATCACAAAGTCGTAAAACGTTTCTTCTACGTCGCTTTGACTAGGTTCTGGAGAGCTAAAACTGATAGGTTGAGTTGTCGGTTTGTGATCGTTAGCGTTTAGTGGTTGAGCTCGAAGTTTGTCGCCATCGTTTGGGGCGGACGAAAAATTGAGATTCGTGTTTTTGGATGTCACAAGTTGGGAGCTTCCATTGCGGTCTAGACACTGCTTCGACTTTGCCGCGTCATTAACTTCCGCTGTCGGTAGCTGGTTCTTTGCGCAAATATGTCATAGTTGGTCTTGATTGGTTGTAGTTTCACCATCTGTTGGTGTTCGTAGACTCATCGGCTTTGATTCTTCCATATTGGATTCTGTAGCAGTTGGCAAGCTAATTTCGATACTGTAATGTGAGCTTGATTGCTGAGATGATGGAGGGCCATTGTTTCGACCTAGCGACGTCAAATTGTACGTTTCGGTAGGAAGTTCAGTGCTAGATTTATTGATAACGTCAGGCCCGCAGACTTGCTTTACTTCCTCCTCGACGTCTAAAGATAGCAAACCAGCCATGCTGCTCGACGCAAGAGCTTTGCGGTACGCTTGATCTCATAGCGACTTGTCGCACAATCTCTCCTGCACCAAAACGGCAAAAATTCTTGCGATATCCAATAACATATTGGCATGTGTTGACTTAAAACCACCAATATTGGCGTCTGTTGACTTAAAACCACCAATGTGGCTACGGTTCACACATTCTCCGTGCATTTTGACCATTTTGGCTAAGTATTTTTCAATGCTGCTGTCGCTGTTAGCCGTTAGCTTAGCGTGCGCCTCTCCAATCCTCTTAAGGAGAATCAAGCACATGGCATTCACCGTTTCCTCAGCCCGTGTGTGGACCATTTTGAACGTCAGGCTGACCCATCGATCCTGACCAGCCTGGGAAATGATCTCAAATGCCTTGGCGAGATTCGCGAATCCTTGATCCACGAGCTCTGCTCCATCGTCTGCCATTGTTTACGCAAATACGGGCTATCATATGTGAATATGTGCTCTCATATGACATGTTCAAGCCATTCCATTCAATCCGAAGTCACTTAGATGAGTGTGAGCTCCTGAATGCTGAAAGACAAAGTGAAGTCTATTTCAATATTAATTGTGATATTTCCCAAGCTAGCAAAATATATTCTATGAACGTTTTGCTAACAAGTTTTTAAAACACTATTTCTGAATGTTCTCTGAACATTCTGAAACGAGTAGTAACATTTCAAAATATCAGACTATCAGACATCAGAATAAAAATCCAACTGAAATGTTTTAGAAACCATTTTGTTTACATCATTCCATGAACAATGCATCAATAAAATTGTTGCGCTAACGTGTTGAGAACATTATTACCAGATAACTTTGAACAGGTGTTCCATTAACCTTACAAGAAGAACTTTAGTTCATAACTTTAAGAGAACCTTACCAGAACGTTAGCCAAAGTTCTGAGAACGCTCCCTGTAAGCTGGGTTAATTGACTAGATCATATAAAAAACGGCGTATGAATAATAACATACAATATCAAGACTTGAAAATAATCCCAAATAAGTGTTTAACGACTTATTAGTTGCTGTCTTCAAACAGCATAGTCTAAATAACAGTCAGACGTGACGTTCACCAAATAATTAATAGGTAAATACTACATCACTCAATGTATTTGATAAATATGATAAAGAAACACAAAAGAACGTGTGTCTTACCCATAGACTGTATAAAAACATGGACGTAGTGTCCGTGACGTCACCCGTAGATTTCCGAAGAGCGTTTTTGAAGCTCAAAAGTGGGCGGAGGCTGCCGTCGCCATCTTGGCAGCGCGTCACTGCGCGTCACTCCCGGATAATCGAAAATGGGCAAAGAGGCGGGAGCAGGTTGCTGAAGCCACGCCCACCTAGCTCGACGTCTTAACCTTTGTAATAGCTCTGCATTCATCCAGAAGCAGGAACTGGGAAACAGAAACAGACTTTTTCCACAGAAGAAACGGCGAACCTGTAGAAATGGACTGATTATCAAACATAAAGTGGCTTATGGTACCGGCTGTTTTATATCTAAAACATTAAGTGACACATGGGTGTTTTAAAGACTGCTTTCCCTTGTAATGCGGAAGAAGGTAAAAAAATGTGGACTTCTGTAGGACTTCGTCGTTTCAGATGACCAGAAGATGGCAGTAAAATTGACTAGGAAAAGTTTTGAATAAGAACTACGTACCTGTTGATCTTGTGAATTTTCCTTTACGTTGTTTAGCATCAATTTAAAAATAAATAGGACTCGTTGTTTACTTGACCATTGTTTTAATTTTTTATTTAAATAACTGTAGTCTTTCATACTGCATATTCCATGTGCTACTGCAATTAGTTTAGGGTACATTTTGCTAAATAAAAAATATATATTACCATTAGAAAATAACAGTGAAATTTTTAGTTTTTTTTAGTTCTCAAACTATATAACATTAGGATTTAACATTAAGAAAAAAAGTTTATATCATTAATTTAATAAATTTACTGTTTGCTTATTACTTGACGTTGACTATATATTGAAATATTTTATTTTATTTGTAAATTTAATAAACAATTAGAAATTAAATGTTGATTATATATTAATTAAAAATGAGCGAATCATTTAACGTGTGCTTTTATTATATAATACACCGCCAAATTTCGCGAGATTTCAGAAGAGCCGAGGAGCCAAGCATGTGCGATAACGAGAGCAGGGTTTCGCGCGCTCAGCCTAAGCTCCGGCAACGCTCGTGAGTGACGCGCGGCTCGACCAATCAGCGAGCGGCTCAGAATTCCGCTCCGCCAATCAGCGACGCGCTGTGCCCGCGGCAGGAGGGGAAACACGTTGTTGAACACTTCTATTGATTTGAGCCCCAGTTCCAGTGCGTTTCGCGGCAGGGTTGAACTGTAACAAAAGTGCAATATTTTCACACTTTTAGCGCTTTAATTGAATTAAAACCACGTCTTCTGTTCTCAAGAGGAAGATTACAGGTAAAGAGCCGTTTTTAAAATCAGTTTCGGTTGGTCTTTAAAGGTATTGTCTATAAAACCATGCGTACGCGCCTTATTTTACTGTGTAAATATTAATAAATGTGCATATTTATCTTGTGCATGTTAACAGTTACGTCATATTTAGCGCTTTTCAAATATTTCTTTCTTTCACTTTCTGTCTTTAAATTAATTTTTATATCAGCCCCATGCCCTTAAATGAAGTCTAATTGTGAGGTTAATACGATTTTTGCTATTAAATCCGCTAAAATGTGTGTTATCAAGGTCTGGCAGACTGAAATAAATACGCATATTTGTGCACAACAGTTCAAAACAAGCCCATGGGAGACAGGAAAGTGTTTGTGAAGGTGTAACTGGAGTAATGCAGGAGTTCAGAATGGGTTAGCGTTACTTACACTGATTTTACTTAATTAAAATGATAAATGTTTAGCTGTTTTACTCAATTGGTTTTTCTCAAGAGGAAGATTACAGGTAAAGAGCCGTTTTTAAAATCAGTTTCGGTTGGTCTTTAAAGGTATTGTCTATAAAACCATGCGTACGCGCCTTATTTTACTGTGTAAATATTAATAAATGTGCATATTTATCTTGTGCATGTTAACAGTTAGGTCATATTTAGCGCTTTTCAAATATTTCTTTCACTTTCTGTCTTTAAATTAATTTTTATATCAGCCCCATGCCCTTAAATGAAGTTTAATTGTGAGGTTAATACGATTTTTGCTATTAAATCCGCTAAAATGTGTGTTATCAAGGTCTGGCAGACTGAAATAAATACGCATATTTGTGCACAACAGTTCAAAACAAGCCCATGGGAGACAGGAAAGTGTTTGTGAAGGTGTAACTGGAGTAATGCAGGAGTTCAGAATGGGTTAGCGTTACTTACACTGATTTTACTTAATTAAAATGATAAATGTTTAGCTGTTTTACTCAATTGGTTTTAATTTTAAGTTACTCCTAGTTTATATTTGACATTTAAGTGTCTGTTTTTGATACAACACCACCCACATCATAACCAGCGCACAACCCCTTAATTAAATGAACACGATTTGCGTTAATTCTGGTTTAAACTGATTGATTTCTACAAATAAACTCCAAATATACTAATTTATTAAGTACAACCCCCATTTCAACTTCCTGTTGTTGGCTTAAACTCGACAACATTAAAGACTGATGTTATTTCATTCAATGCACTACCATTAAATGACGTTAGGGGGCGTTTCCGTCTATTTCCGCCAATAACAGGCGTGGTTTGTAGAGCAGAGATGTCAACAAGGCCTTTTTTTAACTCCATTTATATACTATCTCACCCCTAGGAATGGATAATAAGCTCTCACGCCAATTTGAAATTGGATCTAGACGGGTAGAATGGTGATACCATGGTTTTTTTGGGCACGTACCTTGGTAATGCTATGTTTTTTGGGCACGTACCTCGGTAATATCATGTTTTTTGGGCATGCCCCATGGTAAAGCCTTGTTTTTGTGCATCTACCATGGTAAAGCCATGTTTTTGTGCATCTACCATGGTAAAGCCATGTTTTTTGGCCTGTACTTTGGTAATACCATATTTTTTGGGCATGGGCCATGGTAAAACCATATTTTTTTGGGCATGGGCCATGGTAAAACCATATTTTTTGGGCATATACCATGGTAAAACTGCATTTCTTGAGCATGTACCTTGGTAAAACCACATTTTTCAGGCATATACCTTGGTAAAACCATGTTTTACGTTAGTATTGTTTGGTGTGCCTTTGTAATGTCATTTTATTTAAATATTGTAATCATTTAGTACAATGATAAATGCATACACCATGTTCGGACATTCATTGAAAACCTATTAGGCCTAATTGATCATAAATTGGAAAACAAATTAAAAAAAATTGGTGTGGAAATGCTTGGAAATGAAAGTACCTTGGGTTTTGACATTCGGTAGCATCACTGTATCGTGCTAACACCTTTTTTTGTAAAGGTAATGTAACTCTACATAAAGTCGTAAGAAACGGATCGCTTTAAAGCAGCTTCTCGGAGTATCGACCCTAAAAGTGCCGGAGGAGACGAACGAGGAAAAAGCTGCCCGTGTCACTCACGTCACTGTGAAACAAACACCTTTTTCCTGCTGCTTGAAGCTCTTGGCTCAGAGCCATAGACTGAACTATAAAAAGCAAGGCGGGAAATAATCTCACTCGCTGACGTCGCTCGTTGCAGGTTTGCCGCCATGTGGATCCAGGTGCGCACTATGGATGGCAAGGAGACCCATCGGGTGGACTCCCTGTCCAAGCTCACCAAGGTGGACGAGCTACGTGTGAAGATCGCCGAGCTCTTCAATGTCGAAGCTGAGAGGCAGCGACTCTTTTACAGGGGCAAACAGGTGACGTGGCGTTTTATTTCCGTAAAGTGGACAGGGATTGGTTTTATCTGTTAGAAATTGGTTGGGTAGCAACAAATGAAGCATTATTTTGTGTATTGTTGTTTTAAAGGATAAGTTCACTTCTAGAATAAACATTTCCTGATATGTTGCTCACCCCCATGTCATCCAAGATGTTCATGTCGTTCTTTCTTCAGTCGCCAAGAACTTAAGTTTATTTTTTTTTTTGAGGAAAACATTTCAGGATTTTTGTCTATGTAGTGGACTTCAATGGTGGCCAACGATTCAATGCAGCTTCAAAGGGCTCTACATGATCCCAGACGAGGAATAAGGGTCTTATCTAGCGAAACGATCTGTCATTTTCTGAAAAATAATAAAGAAATTATCCACTTTTTAACCACAAATGCTCGGCTTGCTCTGCGATGCGCGTCTTAACGCATTACGTAATCCGGTTGGAAAGGTCACGCATGGTTAGTTCTTCGTCTTTGTACTTCGGTTAAAAACTCCTAATTTTCTCCTCCAACTTTAAAATCATCTGACATCGTTGTTTTACCTTTTTAGTAAAGAGCAATGACTTTTTTCACATGTTCGCTTTGTAAACAATGGGTCGGTACTGGGGCTGTCAAAATGGCTGGAAAACTAAATTAGAATTTTGTACTTATTATTAAAATTAAAATTATGTTCAAATTTAAAATGCATAATTTCAGTTATGGTGAAGAATAGCTTTCCCTCTAGAAAATGCACGGAATATGTGTTCTATGTGAACGGCTTGGTTTCAGTTTTGATGTATACAAGATCTTCTCTGCATTGATGTTCTCTTTTTCTGCAATATTTGTAATGAACAACGCAGCAGCGCCGCATCTAGTGGCTCAACTGGATAGGTTAACAAAAACATTAAAATGCAACCACACTTACATCGTCATCGCATCTCGTGCGCCACTGATAAGGCTGCCTCCTTAACGCACACCTAAAATACGAATGTGGAATGTGAATTTTTATTTTAAATTCGACGAATATTCAATTAGAATTTTTTTTTTGACAGGCCTAGTCGGTACTTCTGCCTACGTCACGTGCGACCTTTCCAATATCACCTAATAATGACGCAGAGCTAATGCTAGCCGAGCATTTGTGGTTAAAGTGTATAAATATATATATTTTTAAGATAATGACCGATCGTTTTGTTAGATAAGACCCTTATTCCTCGGCTTGTAGAGACCATTGAAACTGCATTTTGGACCTTTAAATCGTTGGCCACCATGGAAGTCCACTATATGGAGAAAAATCCTGGAATGTTTTCCTAAAAAAAAACTTAAGTTCTTGGCGACTGAATAAAGAACGGCATGAACATCTTGGATGTAAATTATCAGGAAATGTTTTATTCTGGAAGTGAACTAATCCTTTAACGTTAAATGTCTTGTTTGGGCATCATAGATGGAAGACGGCCACACAATCTTCGACTATAATGTTGGGTTAAACGACATCGTGCAACTTCTGGTGCGTCAAAAGCTCACGTCGGCGCCGCTGCCGAAGGACAAAGAGGCAGAGCTGTCCGACTCTGACTCCGGCTGCGGATCGGCCCAGAGCGAGTCCGATAAGAGCTCCACTCACGGTGAGAGCGACGGCCAAGGCGCCGGGACCTCGGGCCAGACTGACACGCCGGATCTCATCGACCCTGGCTTTGGCTTTTACAAGGTGAGAAACTGCGATAAAACCTTATTGGAAGCTCATGAAATCGTTCTTGTGTAAATTGTCATGACAACTCAAATTAAAAAATTGTGTTAATTCCACTATAAATGTCTCGTTGGCCTCAAGTTTGTCTCTTGTATACTGAAATTATTAATAAAGCAATAAGCCCCAAGAAGCCGTGGTTTACAGTTAATTTATAACAGCTAAGGGGCGTTGTTTGGCACGATGCGAATTGCTTTTATAAAACGGTTATTCCATATACGTAGTAAGGTTTCACAAAATAAAACGGAGCAAATAAAGTGTAATGATATTAATAAAAACAGTATTCTTCCACCAAACAATGTAGCTCCTCAGAAACAGTTGTGGTTGCAACAAAGTGGTTGCCGAGCAACACACAAAATAAAACAGAGCAAATAAAGTGTAATGATATTAATAAAAACAGTATTCTTCCACCAAACAATGTAGTTCCTCAGAAACAGTTGTAGTTCCAACAAAGTGGTTGCCGAGCAACACACAGAAGTAAACAAAGGTGTATGTTTGTAATTTACAACAGCTTCGAACGTGGCTCAGCCAATCAGAATCAAGGACCGGAACTATCCGTTTTATAATTCTTTAAACATAGTTATTCAAATAATTATATTTTGTTACACTAGGCTCTTAAAGGGGTCATATGATGCTTTTTTAAAGATCATTATTTTGTGTATTTGGTGTAACAGAATATGTTGACATGCTTTAATGTTCAAAAAACACATTATTTTTCAAATACTGTACATTATTGTAGGTCCTCAAT
>NW_015654494.1:243761-245558 GCF_001515625.1 Sinocyclocheilus rhinocerous
AAGAATATCTCTTTGGTTTTGAGACTTTAGTCTTTGCAACTTCAGGGATCTTATCTATGTACAATCAGCTTGTAACACTCCAAAGAGAAAGGAAATCTTGAAATCGCATCATATGACCCTTTAAATCTCTCTAAATTGTCAAATTTGCGTAAATTGGTTAAGCATTCGTAAAACTATTCTTTTGCAAGAACTAATATGCAATGTTTGGAAAATCACTTTGTATGTAAGTTGTCGCATTCAGTTACCAGAGCAAATTTGCGTTAATTGGATATGAAACTATTCTTGTGCAAATTGTTGCATATTATAAATTGTGTTGATTCCACTATAAACGTCATGTTGGCCGTTTTGCTGGCTAAGTTTGTCTCTTGTATTTTTACATGATCTACAAAAGTAATAAATTTAATAGTAAAAAATGTTTTGTTTGTGATCAATAAATGTATTAAATATTTATACAAGTCAAAAAATTATGTTTTGATCCCAGTGTAACAAAAAACACTTTGTATAATGAACAAAATTCAATATTGATATTGAAGTTCATATTTCAATTTTAATATTGAAGTTTTTATTATACAGTTAACAGGTTTTATTGTTATATTTACAATTATATAAGACATTTAGCAGACTCTTTTATCCAAAGTGATTTCCAAAAGAGAAACGAAAGCAAATTTTCAGTATTTAAATGTATTAAAGAGATTTTATAAAATATATTGTGTTTGTTAGGTTCTAAAATTTCGAAATTGTCAAATTTGTGTAAATATTGTCACATTTCATTTGCATCATATCGATTCCACTACAAATGTCTTGCTGGTTTTTGTTTTTCTCCTATTTGATAGTAAATATATATATATTTTTTTTTTACTTAGATCAATGAGTTTGTGGACGCTCGAGACTTGAACATGGGTGCCTGGTTTGAGGCGCAGATTGTCAATGTGACGAAAACGACAAAGTCTTCGAGTGAACACGGAGGATCTGATGGGGAAGAGGAGATAATTTACCATGTCAAATATGAAGAGTGAGTAAATAGTCACTGTACATATCACACTGATCCTGCTCCAATGCAAAAAGTCATATTTGACCTTAGTTGTGAATGTGAGTTTGCCGTCTGAACTGAATGACACAAATATTTTGTTTACAACAAAATAATGGTAAGAAACGTCTTTGTATCGAGTGCTTGCGAGCTGAACAAAAAAAACGAATATACAATGTAACCGAATGTAAATGAATTGTTCAAAGATGAGTTATTGGCTTGAATCCATGTCTAATTTACACCATCAGCATTAAGAGAATCCCTTTCGTAAGCAAAATGGACTTTATAACTGAAATATGCCCAAATTAATCTGAATCAAAGTGAAATCAGAAAAAATTGTTAGCTTGTGAATCAAATCAAATGGAGAAATCTTTTAAAGAATCCGTGTATCATTCGATCATTCGTTTTTTTTATTTAATATTGAAAGTAGAAAAATGAGAAAACAGGTCCTTTTTCGTTTTTTTGTTTTTTTCCGAAAAACGAGAATTCAGCTTAAATTTTCGTTTTTCGTTCATGGGTGGAAACATGAATAAACCGCTTGAATATTCGATTTCTACATGTGGGCGGGAATTAAACGCCCCTTTCTGCTGATTGGTCAGCCGAAGATCAAACCGTGCCATCATCAGTTCTTCCGCAGTATCACGCAGCAGAATAATAGTCCTCCACTGCTGCAGTTGTACGGATTAATTAACCATTTTATCAATTTCATATTTTTCTCATCAAACAGACTAATGAATAGCTCGACACAACTCATACCAGGGCAGAGTCTA
>NW_015654494.1:245986-246994 GCF_001515625.1 Sinocyclocheilus rhinocerous
GAAAAAAACAAAAAAACGAAAAAGGAGCCGTTTTCTCATTTTTCTACTTTCAATATTAAATCAAAAAACGAATGATCGAATGATACACGGTGTATCATTCGATCATTCGTTTTTTGATTTAATATTGAAAGTAGAAAAATGAGAAAACGGCTCCTTTTTCGTTTTTTTTTTTCCAAAAAACGAAAAACGAGAATTTAGCTTAAATTTTCGTTTTTTCGTTCATGGGTGGAAAAATGAATAAACAGCTTGAATATTCGATTTCTACACGTGGGCGGGAATTAAACTCCCCTTTCTGCTGATTGGTCAGCCGAAGATCAAACCGTGCCGTCATCAGTTCTTCCGCAGTATCATGCAGCAGAATAATAGTCCTCCACTGCTGCAGTTGTACTGATTAATAACCCATTTTATCCATTTCATATTTTTCATCAAACAAACAGACTAATGAATAGCTCGACACAACTCGTACCGGGGCAGAGTCTAGACAGGTCTGTCTTCTGTGTAGACCAGTGGTTCTTAAAGTGATAGGGGGTCCGAGAAATAATTTGCTATAGCCTAAAGTATTTCCAGACTGTAAAGTCGCTTTTTTTTTCATGATGATACATAGGCCTACTGTGATTTATTCCAAAGTGACTTATATGATGCATTTAATGTAATATAATCTAAATGAAGCCTTTTAAAAGACAAGTATTCGCTGTGGTTGATGTTTGTGGCATGCGCCAGAAAGATGCTCAAGGAGACCGAGACGCGCTAAAGCAGCGCATTCTGTTGTTCTCTTTATTTTTCAAAGGCATGACATTTTGTAGTGATTTTGAACATAACGTTACACAATTAAAAATATAAATTTTACCATACGACTATTAATGACGGAGTATTAAGTTATTTCCCCTCGATGGGGAAAAAAATCCAAGTGAACGTCAATCAGTACTCAATATTAATTTAAACTGCTTTAAATATGACTGCTGCTTATTTCCTGTGCACTTCAATACTGGTCTGCGCTTGACTGTAGTC
>NW_015654494.1:247097-247697 GCF_001515625.1 Sinocyclocheilus rhinocerous
CACAAGTGCATATCCTTTTGGGATATCAATTATAATCAATTTTAATAAAACACAAGACTACATTATATAACTCTAACAGTAGGCTATTTAATATCTGTTGTTCTCCGGTTGTCAGTCAGAATGACAGTTCTTGCGTGAACATAGGCCTGTATATACCCAAGTCAATTTATGATTCTTTCCTTTTTGTCTTAGTGTTTGAAATATTTATTTTGAAACAAATTAATTAATGAATATGACAGCTGTCATATCATACCCTGCCATGCCCAGCTGATGCAAAGAATAGAATTTATTCTTTTTTTTATTTATTTATTTATTTCACAGAAGAAAGCCCTGTCTAGACTCTGCCCAGGTATGAGTTGTGTTGAGCTATTCATTAGCCAGTTTGTTTGACAAAAAAATATTAAATGTAGTTGCAATAAATACGTTAAGAATCCATACAACTGCAGCAGTGGAGGACTATTATTCTGCTGCGTGATACTGCAGAAGAACTGATGATGGCACGGTTTGATCTTCGGCTGACCAATCAGCAGAAAGGGGCATTTAATTCCCGCCCACATGTAGAAATTGAATATTACAGCTGTTTATTCATTTTCCCACCCA
>NW_015654494.1:248692-266394 GCF_001515625.1 Sinocyclocheilus rhinocerous
ATGGCAGACTTATTACTTATTCAGATGGCAATATACGGTGAAAATTCTTATTTGGGTCATATATTCCAAGACGTAGACTAGAATCTGTGATTGCGAAGTACAGTAAATATCCACACCGGTGCGGTGACTGACTGCCACACATACTCTTCAGAACATTAGATTAATCCGCACTGGAGCTGCGCCAGAGCACAACCCACGCAAGCTAGATAATTCAGCACACAGCTGCAATTCCAGGTTTTCAAACAGAGATGGCGACAAAGAGGCAAAACTTATGGACTGCAGCTTTAACGATACTCCGTATTAATCCTCGTGCCTTCGTTTTCATGTGTGCTCAACAACGAATACAATTTGACATCCAAATCTTAAAACATTCAATGAGTCATGAACAATTCAAAAGATTCATGAATTATCATTTTGAATCAAAGTCAACAACTGATTCACTTTCTGAATCGCAAGTCATTTTCAGTCAGATGTTCTTATGACCCAATTATAAGGCTGAATTGACTTGGAAGACAGACTTTGAGTAAAACTGTAAGGTGAATAACACATTCAACATTATCTCTGTTAATGATAATGTTGAACACCTGGATGAACACCTGGATTCATCGCGAGTTAACATCTCCCAGTTTCAGTCTTTCCTTTCATCTGTGTCTTAAACCGTTTATCAAAGGCAGTCTGTTTAAACATCCCGCGCTGTTGAATGCTAATGTTGCGAGTGTGTGCTCTGTGCAGTTACCCTGAGAACGGCGTGGTGCAGCTGTGTGGGAAAGACGTCCGACCGCGGGCGCGCACCGTCTACCAGTGGCACCAGCTGGAGCAGGGCATGATCGTGATGGTGAACTTCAACCCGGACGAGCCCAAGGAGCGCGGCTACTGGTACGACGCCGAGATCCAGAGGAAGAGAGAAACACGCACCCAGCGCGAGGTTTACGGCAAGATCCTGCTCGGGTAGGACGATGTTTTAGTCTTTAAAGGGATAGTTCACACAGAAATGAAAATTCTGTCGTTAATTACTAACCCTCATGTCGTTCCAAACCAAGGCCCATTCACACAAAGGACGATAAAGATATAGTTCTAAAAATCGTTCTCAATATTAAAGAATAGCAGAGTCCACACCACAGCTATGACGATGAAGGCACAGAGAAACGATATCATTGGAATCACTATCAGAATGATTTTTTTCCAGCTGATGAACAATACAAACATTGACAGCCAATCAGAATCCATCCTGCTATAAGGAGCTCAAGAATTTAAAGCGGCAGACGAGCGTGCGCTTAGAATAAACAGATGATATCGTTCGCTGGTGTGGACGCTAATATCTTTATCTTTATAGTTATCGTTCTTGGTGTGAACGGGGCTTAAGACCTCCGTTCATCTTCGGAACACAAATTAAGATATTTGATGCATTCTGAGAGCTCTCTGACCCTCCCATAGACAGCAAGCGTACTTACACGATCAAGGCTCAGAAACGTAGCAAGGACATCGTTAAAATAATCCATGTGACATCAGGGGTTGAACCGTATCTTTATGAAGCTACGAGAATATTTTTTGTGTGCAAAGAAAACGAAAATAGCGACTTGATTCAACAATTCGTCTCCTGCGTCACCCTATAGCACCATTTTGGAGAATATCACATACGTATATACGCGGATACGTTCAGATCAAAGCGTAAACCGCATATCCGCGTATGGTGCTGCTGACACAAAACAACATTCGCTGTTTGCGTTTAGTGGATATTCTCCAAAATGACGCCAGGGTGACACGGAGGAGACATTGTTGAATCAAGTCGTTATTTTAGTTTTCTTTGCGCACAAAAAATATTCTCGTAGCTTTGTAAAGTTACGGTTGAACCCCTGATGGATTATTTTAACGATGTCCTTACTACGTTTTTGAGCCTTGATCGTGTAAGTATGCTTGCTGTCTATGGGAGGGTCAGAGAGCTCTCAGAATGAATTAAAACTATCTTAATTTGTGTTCCGAAGATGAACGAAGGTCTTACGGGTTCGGAACGACATGAGGGTAAGTAATTAATGACAGAATAGTTCACCCAAAAAAATTTATATTCTCTCATTTACCCATCCTTTCACTTGTTCCAAATGAGTTTCGTCCTTCTGTTGAACACAAATAAGATATTTTGAAGAATGTTGGTAACCCAACTGTTGACGGTAGCCATTGACTTCCATAATATGGAAAAAAAAATACTATAAAAAGTCAAAGGCTACCGTCAACTCTTTGGTTACATTCTTCAAAATATTTTTTGCACTTCCTTAAGCCAAGCTTTTAGCCAAACAATGTAGAAAAAAATGTTCTTGCGCAAGAACAAATACACAAATTGTCTTGTTCGATGAGCAAATCTGATTAAAAATTGTCGATTCCACTTGCTGACCATTTTTCTTTTATTGGTCTAATACGAATTTCTCATTTTGAATTATTTATGAACTTAAGGATTTTAATGGCATAGTTAATTATGAACTTTATAATAAAGCTTTAATGTACAATTAAAATGTGTTTAAAAAGATTTTAAACAATTATATAGTATGGTTTAGGCTTTAAAATCATTTTGTAAATTATCAAATTTGTTTAAAGGGGAATGTTTACCAAACCACTTTCTACGCAAGGCTTTCAGAGCAAGTTTGCATTAATTTCTCATGAAAATTGCCTTGCTTTCATTTTTTTTCTTTCTGTTGGTTTGCTCACAAGTTTGTTATCTGCAAACTTAGTGGTTTTAATTTAATTTTATCATTTTATTATACAATTAAAATCACATTTAAAAATATTTAATACAATTATAGCATTTTACACAACTGTTAAATTCATTGGTAAATTGAAGTGTTTGTAAAACAATTCTTATGTAGGAACTTGTAAAATGTCAAACTACTTTTTACGCAATGTGTTGCATTCAGTTCGTAGAACAAATTTCACATTAATTGCTCATGAAACCGTTCTTAAGCAAACTATCATATTCAGGTGCCAAATCCTATTAAAATTGTCAATTCCATTACAGACGTCATGAATTCCATTTTCTTTCTGTTGGTTTGTCTGTTTAAATTATGTATCTGCAAATGTAAGTATTCTATAGAATTAAAATAGATGTTGATTTTAAGTTTTGTTTGTATAATATTTAAGTATATTACAAATTTGTTACATTTAAGCTTTACAATCATTTGTAAATATGTAAATCACTCGAAGTATTCGTAAAATAATTTTTATGCAAGAACGAATATGTAAAATGTTTGTAAAGCCCCTTCTTATGAAAGTTGTCACCTTCAGCAGGAAAAATGAGATCTAATTCCTTGTGAAACCAGTGTGAAAATTAGATATTTAAAATTGCGAATTGTTGAATAAAGTTTATTTTTTGTGCGGGAAAAAAAGAAGAAAAAAAATTTCTCGTAGCTTCGTAAAATTATGGTTGAACTCCTGACGTCACATGGATTATTTTAACGATGTCCTTGCAACGTTTCTGAGCCTTGAACGTGTAATTACGCTTGCTGTCTATGGGAGGGTCAGAGAGCTCTCGGAATTCATCAAAAATATTGTTTTTGGAAAATGTCAAATTTGTGTTCCGAAGATGAACGGAGGTCTTGCGAGTTTGGAACGACATGAGGGTGAGTAATTAATGACAGAATTTTCATTTTTGGGTGAACTAAGGCCGTCCACACGAACACAGGTTTTCAAAACCGCAGCTTTTTCTACGCGGTTTGGCCGTTCGTCCACACGCAAGCGCAGCACCAGGTCACTGAAACCGAACATTTGTGAAAACTGCTGCCAGGGTGAAGATTTTCAAAAACTCTGGTTGCAGTGTTATCGTGTAGACAGCGAAACCGGAGTTTCCCCTTCTTATGAAAGTTGTCACCTTCAGCAGGAAAAATGAGATCTAATTCCTTGTGAAACCAGTGTGAAAATTAGATATTTAAAATTGCATTGGTTCTGCTGGTCATTTCCTTTGTTTCGCTCACAATGTTTTTCCACACTTTCTACAGAGACGCTGGCGATTCTCTCAACGACTGTCGGATCATGTTTGTAACCGAAATCTACAAGATCGAGGAGCCAGGAAGTTCGGAGGGTCCAGGAGCCTCTTCTGACAGCCCTCTCAAGAGTGAGTCTGACTTCTTAGTATCGTATCGAACCTACATTTCGGTTTTGCGGTATTCTTTCTCAATATGTTAAGCGCAAACTATAAGTTTCCTCGTTTCTGTCGATTCAGGGTCGAACGGACCTGAGTGCAAGGTCTGCAAAGACGACCCGAAGAAGAACTGCCGCATGTGCAACTGTCACGCTTGCGGCGTGAAGCAGGATCCCGACAAACAGCTGCTGTGCGACGAATGCGACATGGCGTTTCACACATACTGCCTGAACCCGCCGCTCACCACCATCCCTGAGGACGAGGACTGGTAAACGAGTTTATCTGATACTTCCATCCATAGCAACAATAAATCAACTCTTGAGGGATTTGAACTAGGGCTGCACGATAAATCGCATGCGATATTTAACGCGCATCTTGTCAGAAAGCCGGTTCTGTAATCAGCGGTAAATCTCCATCACGTGCGTGCTTTCACATTGAACAGCATTAACTACACAGAGCCGTTGTTCACTGACGAGCTGCGCAAAATTTGGCATGCTCTTGACACTGCGTCATAGCATGCTTTTACGTTTTTTATGTGGACGGAGATTTTTTTTAAAACGGAAGAAGGAAAAACTGTTTATAAAAAATACGTGTGGACATGGCCTAACCCTTTAAGTTTATTTACCTACTTGAAAATTTCAATAGTGTAATGAAGAAACACTTCGTAGTTGTCGAACATTGATCATACAGTTTAAGATGTTTAAAACAGTCACACAGATTTGTTACACTAAACTCCAATATCATTTGCAAGTTGTTGAATGTGTAAATCACTGGTGATTGTAAAACCATTTTTGTGACTAGGACTGGTAAACAAGGTTTTCGCCACTAATTACTCATCATTTATCTGAAGTGTTCCTCCAAAGTAGCAACAAATTTGAACCAACAACCTTCTAGTGACATAAAAAAAAAACTTAGCTTTTAGCTTTTTTTTTTTCGTTCACAATATTTCTCTTAAATTTAGCTACAAACTTAAGTATTTCAATTGTATAATGATGAAAGTTCACTCTAGTCCACTTTGAATGTGAAGCTTTGTTTACAATGTTTAAAAATAAAGATCTTAATTACATATATTTTTTGTTACGCTAAGCTCTAAAATCAATTGTACAGTGTTTGTAAAACCATTCGTTCTCGCAACGAGGTCTAGTAAAGGAGTTCTCCGTCACTAATTACTTATCATTTATCTAATATGTTCCTCCAAAGCAACAATAAATAAACACTTGAGGAATCTGAACCAACAACCTTTTGGCGACGTCAAAACTTGTTAGCTTTAGATCTGTTTTGTGCTCATGAAGTTTCTCTTAAATTGATCTACGAACACATATTTCAATTGTATAGTGAAAAAAGTTAGTCATAGTTAATTTTTCATACAATTTTATTTATACTATTTAAATATTAAAGATTTAAAACGACTACAAAGCTTATTGTAACAATCTCTAATATAATTTGTAAATTATTGAATTTGTGTAAATCGCTCGGCAGCTGTTCGTAAAACCATTCTTGCGACAAAGACTGCTAAATTTGTTCTCGTCACTAATTACTCTTCATTTAAAACGTTCATCCAAAGCAACAACAAAATTGATTCTTGAGGGATTTGAACCAACAACCTTCTGACAACATCAAATAAACTTGTTAGCTTTAGCTGTTTTTGTTCTCACGGAATTTGTCGCTTAAATTGATCTACGAACCTAAATACTTTAATTGTATTTTGAAGAAAAAAGTTTAAGTTTCAGTATCATACAGTTTTGTTCATGGGATTTGAACCAACAACCTTTGGCAGGAACAAATATGTAAAATGTTTATTAAACTACATTATGAGTTTAGTGAAACATTTCATTTTAGTGAAACATAAACAATTTGTATTAATTACTCGTAAAACCTTTGCGTAAATTGTCTGCGCAAATCAAGTAAAACAATTGTCGTTTCCACTCTAAATGTCTTTTTCGCAGGTATTGTCCTGAATGCCGTAATGACGCCAGTGAGGTGGTTCTGGCCGGAGAGAAGCTGAAGGAAAGCAAGAAGAAGGCCAAGATGGCGTCGGCGAGCTCGTCCAGTCAGAGAGACTGGGGGAAGGTGCGTTTCCGACGGGCAACACAAAACACGGTGTATATTAGTGCTGTCAAACGATTAATCGCATCCAAAATAAAAGTTTTCGTTTATATAATGCGTGTACATTTAATATATATATATATATAACACACACATGCAATATATATTTATATATAAAATATAAACAACATATTTTTCTTAAATATGTACATGAATGTGTGTGTATTTATATATACATAATAAATATACACAGTACACACACATGTTATATAAATGAAAACTTTCATTAAGAATAATTATAAAATTGAATTGGTTTATTCATAGTTTCCATTTTTAGTATTAGTAGTATCAGTATTCGTTTTATTAAAAAAAAAATTATATATATACTTTTTTTTTTAAATAAATTATAGTTTTCATTAATAGTTTAATCATTAAAACTAATAAAAATACTAATTGTTTTTTTTTTAAAGCCTTCTAGAATCATGGAAACCCTAAAATAGTATGTTATATTATTTATACATAATTACACTATTTTAAAAAGTTAAATTATAGTTTCTGTTAGTAGTATTAGTATGTTTTATTTAAAAAAAATAAATATTTAGTTTTAATTTAATTTACAGGTGAGTGAATCCGGCATTCACAGGCCTCACGTCGCTGGGATTCACGGCAGGAGTAACGACGGCGCTTATTCTCTGGTTCTCGCCGGGGGCTACGAAGATGACGTGGTACGTTTGTGATTCTCATCCAAACCTCTCCTTCAAGAACTCTTTCCCTTCCTCCGTTCACCTGTGACTCGCTCTTTATTCAGGACGACGGTAACGAGTTCACCTACACGGGATCCGGGGGTCGCGACCTCTCGGGAAACAAGAGAACGGCCGAGCAGTCCTGCGATCAGAAGCTCACCAACATGAACAGGTCCGAGAACCGTCGCATTATTAAACATTTCCTGGGTTAGCTATTTGGAGTTGCATTTATTTGCATTGCGCTTCATGCAGTATGGAAGATATCAATGTTGCGACGATGAAAATGCATCAAACGTGGACAGACCGTGGAAGAAATGTTGTACGAGTTCTCTTGTTTTTATTGTTGGTTTGTGATTTGTAGGGCTCTTGCTCTGAACTGCAACGCGACGGTGAACGAGAAGGAAGGCGCCGAGGCCAAAGACTGGAAGGCTGGGAAACCCGTGAGAGTCGTGCGCAGCTCCAAAGGACGCAAACACAGCAAGTACAGTCCCGAAGATGGCAACCGCTACGACGGCATTTACAAGGTGAGCGATTTGTCCGTGCATTTTCAACATTTACATCCGTTTTAGACATTTTTATATGTCTTATTTATTCATAAATGTTCTCAGTGAATGCATGTGATGGACCTTGAAATTTTAACACGTTTTTAATTATACTTTCAATATGTATTTGTTGTTGTTTTTTTTAGTTATTTTTTATTAGGTTATTAGTTTTTATATGCATTTGTTATTCAATAGTAATAATTATAATTAATATAGTCATTTTTTGTAATTTATTAATAAATTTAAGAATATTTTAACGCGATGAATTGTTTGACAGCACTAATTTTTTTCAATGAATACTTTATTGAAAACTTTCTTTGATACATTTTTATTTGAATTATACATATTTTATGCAGTTGCATGTGGGCAGTAATTAATCGGCGTGTTTATTAGGTGGTGAAGTATTGGCCAGAAAAGGGCAAGTCCGGCTTCCTCGTTTGGAGATACTTGCTGAAACGTAACGACGATGAACCTGCGCCGTGGACCCGCGACGGGAAAGAGCGCATTAAGAAACTGGGGCTCACCATGCAGGTAACGTCTGCCAGATTTCACTCAAGTTTCGCCCATTTCGTTTGCGAATCGCTCATGAATCCTCATTCTCTGGTGCTTCAGTATCCTGAAGGTTATCTGGAAGCCGTAGCTGCGAAAGAAAAGGAGAAAGAGAACAAAAACGACGACGACGACGTTGAAGAAATGCCCACCAAGGGCAAGAGGAAGAGGAAATCCCAGACCGGTAAGTGAAAACGTCCTGATTTAATAAAGACCGAACCTAAAAGTCAGGTCAGTTTTTGTCTGTAATGTCTTCGCTTTTCTCCATCGCAGTGGACGAGAAGAGCTCTCCGGCCAAAAGCACGCCTAAGAAGATGAAAGTGGAGGCGTACAAACTGAGCAAAGAGCAGAAGGCCTTGATCAAGGACGACGAGCTCAACAAGAAGCTGTGGGACGAAGCCATGGAGTCTCTCAACCTCGGACCTGTACGTTCAGACCAGAGCCTTCGTTATCGCCACCTGTCTTGTAATTAAGCCGCTCTGATGATTGTTGGTTTAATGTGTTTGTGTCACACTTGTAGCGCTTCATCAACAAAGTGGAGGAAGTTTTCCTGTGCATCTGCTGCCAAGAAGTCGTCTATCAGCCCATCACCACAGAATGCCAACACAACGTCTGCAGGGTAAGAGACAAAACCACAGACAAACTTGTTATATTGCAACAACGGACTTTAGAGTGGACAATAGAACTCTTAGATTTTCTCGTGAATGCGAGTAAAATACTTGAAATTCTTAAGTATTTTAATTATACATGTTCTGTTTTTTCCCGTAGTTATTCTTATTTGGTTAATAATTAATTGTAATTATTTAATTTTAGTTGTTAGTGTTTTTTTTTTGTTTTTTTTAAATAACTATACTTAAAAATATTTTACATTTTATTTTAATCACTTTTTTAATTTTACTTTAGCAAAATTATGCTATTTATATTATATATATATTAAAAATAATTTAACTTTCAGTTATATATTAATGTGTATTTCGGTTAGTTATTTTAATTTTACTTTTTATTCATATTAAAATTTTCTTTGATTTTAGTCGTTTTATTGATTATACTTTTTTTTTTCTTTTTTATTATGCTTTAGTAAAATTATATTTTAGTTATGTCATTTTTAAATAATGTACACATACATTTATTTTTTTGAAAATTTATTTATTTATTTATTTTTTAATTATGCCTAATTTTGTTTAATTTTATTTATCTGTTTTGTTTTAATTTTTTATAGACACGTCAGTTATTTTTTAAGTTTTAATTATCCTTTTTTATATTTATTCATAATTTTTTTTTATTTAATTGTTTTTATTTTAATTATACTTCCATTATTTTATTTTATTTACATACAAGTTATATTCCGCACCCTCCCGCTATATATTAACTCTTTGTTTACCCGCTGTCCACTTAGTAATTTTCTTCCCGACCGTTCCCGCTAAATTTAGATCTCGTTTCCAGAATATCACATTTAAATTTCCGCTACTGAAAGAAAGAGAGAGAGGCTGACAAATAAAAGTGTAGTCTGCTCAAAATTGCATGTTATTTTTCTGTTAACACAGTAGGAAAAGTGTCGCAGAGAAAAATAAATAAATACGACATCTTTCATTTAAAATTATAGGCTAAGCAAAATCTAAACAAAACCGAGTTGAACGTGCTTCAAGGACAGCGCATCCACACTTTGCTCCATCCTTATTCTGCTGTCACTCATCGACAACCTGCCTGTTCTGTCTGAGGGCCGTATATTTACCACCGGTACAGCCTGCTCTGAGCATCGTTATGCACATGCTGCGCACAGACCCCGCAAATAAAACGCGTGACGTTTAAAGCATGCGGTGGTCAATAAGAATAAATCGCAGATATGCTGTTCTGAATGGATGTCGGGAATGAGATATTGTTAGACCGCCCGCTCCCGTTCAAATTACACCAGAGTTTATTTATATAAATTATATTAAGACACAAAATTCGTTTATTTTATGCAACACAGTAGAAAAAAAAGTGTCAGAAAATGTTGTACAAAAATTTTATTTTTTATTTTTATTCGTCTTGTCAGGATACAATTCGTTTAACATTTGAGATATTGTTAGACCGCCCGCTCCCGTTCAAATTACACCAGAGTTACCGACCGCTACCGCGTTTTATTCGGGAATTTAATCCCGCAGCGCAAAAAATCTGGTCGGTTACCGCGGGAGAGCCGCAGGAATGCAGACATCTACTTTATTCATCCCTCCTGCCAATGTACAGTATTTCGTTTAATAGAAATATTTCTATTAAATTGTGAAAATTGGCTTTAATTTGTCTTATTTATTTTACAAAAAAAAAAAAATGACGTCTGATTTTAGGGTTTATGGCAACACTTGAGGGTTTCATTTCATCATGACACATGCAATAGTTTGTACATTTATGAATAAGATAAACACAATTTTGTTATCTTCGCAGGAATGCCTTCAGCGATCTTTCAAAGCCGAGGTCTACACCTGTCCAGCCTGCCGACACGACCTGGGCAAAAACTACCAAATGACGGTGAACAAACCTCTCCAAGCCATCCTCACTCAGCTCTTCCCCGGATACAGCAGCGGCCGGTGTTGACGCTGATGCTGTCGGCACGGCGACGCGGTGCGACAGAATTTTACGAACGAAACATGGATTTGTTTTTTGTTTTTTTTTATATATATTTAACAAATGCATCAGGTTGTAGGATTGATGGAAACGCCTCTGCCTTGATTGAACACCGCTACTTGATTTGGCCCTGTTTTGTGATTTGCCTTTATCTAGCCACTTGATTTCTGTACGTTGTAGCTATTTCTTCTGAATTGCGATCTTCGTATTTACGAGCAAAGTGATTCTAGTCGTGTTTTAGCTATAGCCGCTTCAAGTGACGTATCATTGCCTTCTTGTACCCTACACCAGCACAATGAACCATAGCTATGCACAATTACGATGTTCGTTAATAATTTTTCGCTGCAATTTGTCATTACAATGATTTGTACGAAAACGCTGGCTCTAGAATCCCGTTAAAAAGATCTCGTTGCTTCGTAAGTGCGATTGACATTTTTACTGTACCATCGTTAGCGCTAACTGAATTTAATAAACGTTAATATCACATCAAAAAGGTTTTTTTGCCATTTGATGTTAACAAGCTTTCGTACGAATGCTATTTAGAATGGTTGAGTTTAAGGTGCTGTAGCAGTAGCGTTTTTACCATTGTTAACGTTAACTAAGAACTATCTATGCACTTACGATGTTCCTTAATTTTTTGCAAGCAGTAATTTGACGTTGCAATGATTTGTGTGAAAGCGCTGGCTCTAGAGTCCTGTTAAAACGATTCAGCGCGTTTGCGTTTTTACTGTACCATCATTAGCGTTAACTAAATTTAAAGAAAATAGCTATGTACTAAATACGACGTTTGCAACGTTAATCATTTGACATTAACAAGCTTTTGTACAAATGTTAACAGCCATGAGTTTAAGGTGCTGTAGCAGTAATGTTTAACTGTACCATCGTTAGCGCTAACTAAATTTAAAATAAATAGCTATGTACTATATACAATGTTTGCGACGCTAATATTCCAACAGGTTTTTTCCATTTATTACATTAACAAGCCTTCGTACGAATGTTAACGTCAAAGAGTTTATGGTGCTCTAGCAGTAATGTTTTTACTGTACCATCGTTAGCGCTAACTAAATTTAAATAAACTAGCTATGCACTACGAGGATGTTTGCGACGTTATCTCAACTTTTTTTCGCCAGCAGTTTTTTGTCGTTTATTACATTAACAAGCCTTCGTACGAATGTTAACGTCAAAGAGTTTATGGTGCTGTAGCAGTAATGTTTTTACTGTACCATCGTTAGCGCTAACTAAATTTAAATAAACTAGCTATGCACTACGAGGATGTTTGTGACGTTATCTCAGCTTTTTTTCGCCAGCAGTTTTTTGTCGTTTATGACAATGACAAGCCTTCGTACAAATGCTATTAAGATCTGTGAGTTTAAGGTGCCGTAGCTTTACTAGCGCACAAAAACGTTTTTGCGTTTTGGCTTTATTAAATCTTTTATCATACCGCCGTTATTGGTAACTAATGAAATTGAATCTAAAAAATTATTCATTTTAACCTATTAGTAATTTACGTAAAAAAACTCTACATTCGTTGAACTTATCCTGTTTTTTCTCATCCATTTTGATAAGCAACTAAATTTTAATACGCTCTGAAATGAATAGATATTTTTCCGTTTCGTTTATTTGCTTTGCTGTTTAACTGCTGTATGTGCTTTAGAAATGGATTGTCATTTTTCCACTAACTTCTGCCGTTATGCAAACAGTGGTCATGCGCGTAAAACTGATCCGCGATCTGCATTTCAGGTGCATGTTTTGAGTCGATCCCAGATCCGGTTTTAAGCGCTCCTGGTCTTCCTTGACTTTCCGAAGGTTTTCAGGGTAAATCCTTGAACCGTTTTCCGCACAAACCCATACAGATTCTCATTCAGGAAGTATTTAATTGTATCGTCTTTTTCGCCCGTTGACGTTCTTTGCTTGTAAGAGTTGTTGTAGTTTTTGCTAAATAAAATGCCTAAGGCTGGAGATAATTACCTTTTTATTTTATTTTTTTCCTTAGTTATTCCTCAACTATTTCTAATATTTGCATATTCTGAGATTTGAAATTGTATATTTTTAGCACTTGTATTTAGCCATTTTATGTAGTGGTTGGTGCATAGCTATTTTCTTGCACTGGGACGAGTGCTATATTTTTCAATAAACTGTATTGAACTTTTTATATAAAATAAAACCCCATGTGTGTGTGCGCTCTTTTAAAAATGCTCTGTGTATCATATTTTGCAATAAAAATGCTGTTTTTGAATATGTGAGACTTGATTCATGCGCGATGCATAAATAAAGTGCAGTAAATGGTAAAACAGTTTGCGATACAAACCAGTGCCTTTAATAACTAAAATGACAAATACCAATTTGCGATGTTATGCAGCATAATGGATTGTTTTTGTTCAGAAAAATAACTACAAGTGGACGATTCCGGGAGTCGCGCACAATCAAGCTACGAATGGTTAAAAAGGCGGATAACGCACTCAAGATATTTGTATAGTCTGTAACGACAACTTTTGGGATGAGTTAGTACTTGACTGTTTTAGTATAAGTTAAGTTTTAGTCATAGAAAAAAATTGATCTAGAAAAGTTGATCTAAAGACGCAAAGCGATTTCACCTTTTTCTTTACTTTTTTACTTTTCTGAAAAAAATTTTTTTTTTAAACTACAAACGTTTCCCCCTAATTTAAATTTCATCCTAAAAAGAAAGAAAAGGAAAATGGGGGTCTAAACTGGTAGATAGATATTATTTTTGTGTATATGCTCTGTTCTTTGAACACATTTCCACGTCGTTTAAATGGAGGGTTTTCTTCTATTTATAACGTATTGTGCTTAAAACAGGTTTAAAACCGGAAGAATGTGGGATATGAAAGGCATATAGTTCATATTCCATCAAACGCAGACGTACAGTCAAGTATGTCATACCGGAAGACACTATTATTACGTGAAATACGTGCTTTCCGCGATAGTAGGAAGCACAAATACAAAGTGAAAGGCCGGTTGAGCTGTCAATCGAGCTCGCCAGCCAATGGGAGTCTACGCTTTGGTTCGATCCAGCCAATCACGGCACACGTCGCGCTGCAGTGGGCGGAGACGCGGCCCAGCGCTGCTGTAACACAACCGAGCCTTTGGAATCCAGAAAACGGATAGAATCGAGAAGAAAACGGCGACAAAAAGAGCAAAAAACGAACAAGAGCTGGAGGTAACGCGATATATACTATCTCTATAGCGCTTTCGGGTCGAGTCCGCGGAGACTGGAGGAGTTTTTATTGTTATTTGTGATGCTACAGAGCAGCTGTGTTGCTATGCTTGTCAAATCAGGAGCATAAACGCTGCTGGTGAGAAATATAAGCACACTAAAGCATTTGCACTTGAATACAGTAGTGTATTTGATACATAAGTCAACGTATGTGATGTATATGTGTTATTTTAATCGTTTCCCGTATGGTTTTTTCATTCATTTCGCTTTAGTAGCCATGATGCATTCTGCTGTAGGCTGCACACATACACAAAGGCCATTTAAACCTCCATGTCTCATGCTGATTGAACTTGAGCTGAGCTGAACACTAGGAATTAAACGTGCATTTTGCATCGATTGGTCATTTCTTTTTCTTTCATGCGTGGATGCTCTTTATGGTTAAGCTTCAAGCATATTTTTAATATGTAATAAACGACAGCAAGCGAAAGTTAGAGATAGAAAACTGTCTTAAGCTATGAAGACGCGCTTGAGCTGAATTTTGCCTGCAATTATTGCATGCATGCGGAATATTTATGGTAACACAGAGACTTTAGGAATATCTAATTACATTAAATATAAGCGATGCATTTTGCATACAGCTATTGATTTTTGTAAAGTGAGTAGTTCACCCAAAAATGAATATTTTACTCAAATTTAATCACCCTCAGGCCATCCGAGATGTAGATGAGTTTGTTTCTTCATCAGATTTGGAGAAATGTAGCATTCCATCACTTGCTCACCAATGGAAGTGAATGGGTGCCGTCAGAATGAGAGTCCAAACAGCTGATAAAAACATCACAATAATCCACACCACTCCAGTGCATCAATTAACGTCTTGAGAAATTAAAAGCTGTGTGTTTGTAAGAAACAATTCCATCAAGACGTTTTTAACAAAAATACGAGTCCATAATCCATAATAACACTTCCTCCAGTGAAAAAGTCATCTGATCTGAATCAGGAGAGAAATCTGCACGCAGCTTTTGTCTTCTCCAGATGTTAACTGATGGACTGGAGTGGTGTGGATTATTTGTGGATCATTGTGATGTTTTTATCAGCTGTTTGGACTCTCCATCTGACGGCACCCATTCACTGCAGAGCATCCATTGGCGAGAAAATTATGTAATTAGGGCTGTAGCTATCGATTATTTTAGTAATCGAGTATTCTACAGATTATTCCATCGATTTATCGAGTAATCGGATAAGAAGTAATTTTTCTTTATTAAAGAGCAATACTAGATATACAAGAGAAAATAAGATAGGTCTCTTAAAATAAACAACTAATTTGTTTCCTTTTTAGAAAAATAAATATTTTTACTGCTGAAATTACATACATTAATTACCGTTAAAACTAAACCCATTTAATGCATTTACACATTAATTTAAAAAAGGTAAACATTACAACCTGAAATTAAGGCATACATCAAGAAATATAAAAATCAATTTCACATTACTTTAAAAAAGGTACAAAGTAAAACTAAGGCATAAATCAAAATAATAGTAATAAAAATAATAATAATAATACCTAAACACTGCATTTATGTCGTGCAACTTAACTTTCAAGTTTCAGCCTAACTACAGCTCAAGCATGACATAAGCCTTTACTGTCTTCTTGGAAGGCTTTGTGGCTTTTGTGATAGGGCTGTAGCTATCGATTATTTTAGTAATCGAGTATTCTACAGATTATTCCATCGATTTATCGAGTAATCGGATAAGAAGTAATTTTTCTTTATTAAAGAGCAATACTAGATAGATATACAAAAATAAGATAGGTCTCTTAAAATAAACAACTAATTTGTTTCCTTTTTAGAAAAATAAATATTTTTACTGCTGAAATTACATACATTAATTACCGTTAAAACTAAACCCATTTAATGCATTTACACATTAATTTAAAAAAGGTAAACATTACAACCTGAAATTAAGGCATACATCAAGAAATATAAAAATCAATTTCACATTACTTTAAAAAAGGTACAAAGTAAAACTAAGGCATAAATCAAAATAATAGTAATAAAAATAATAATAATAATACCTAAACACTGCATTTATGTCGTGCAACTTAACTTTCAAGTTTCAGCCTAACTACAGCTCTCAGAGACGTAAAACAGCGCTGTGGCTGTGTTTGGAGTAATTTTTGTTGCCGAAATAGAGCACTACAGGCAATATGGTGTCTAAAACGTAATTTTTTTAGAGGTGAATATTGGCACTCTTCGTGTGATATTGACTAACTTTCTTTCTGTGGTATTTTTATGCATAACTCTATGGGCTTGGTTTGTACGTGAACTGGGATGAATTTTTATGCAGTAATTGATTATTTCATTCATGCATGCATAATCGTCATGCAGACTATAGTGTAGTTATTAAAATATAATCAAATAAAAAATGGTGATGGCTGTCCAGAGAGAGCATGAAATCAGTTTTTATGCACGTCTGCTTGGTTTGGATGACTTCTGTTTCCAAGAAGTGACAAGCAAAGGGGAAAACCAATCCACTGCCTCTATTTGCTTTCTAGCTATTATTGATACTATCATTAATATTAATTTTTATATAGCTAGTTGTAAGAATTCTGTATTTGCAACGAAAGTATTTCCATTCCATTTGAATATTAATGCCTTGAGCAACTTGTCACTAAAATCTACTTATGCATAAGAAAATATCATGCAAAGCATCACGGCTGCCAGAATCTTTGTAACTCTTCTGTGTATTTCAGATATTTTAGTTTAGTTTAAATTAATTTAGTTAGCCATTTTATTGTTGTATCATAGTTGGCAGCTTCATTGTGTGCAGAAAAGCCCTTATATCCCTCTTTAGATCTGTAATATTAATTTTAAATTTGTATTACTCTACTTCAAAATAGCATCTGTGTTTCAAAATGTGCTTTAAAGAATATTTCCATTGCTAGAACATTCAAATTCAGTCCATACAGATTGCTTTAGTAAATTGAACGACATATCTTTATTATTGCTGTGCACAATAATGGATTTCTTATGCAAAATCATGCAAAGATCCACGTTTTCATCATTCCTGTGGTTGTTGGGCTCATGGTTTGTGTGTTTCTGATGAAAGCGTGTGCAACGCAACAGGTCAGACGAGGATTTCAGCTCAGTGACAGTAATAATGTCTGTGAGATTTTTGCTTTTGGCTCTTTGGTAATTGGCCTGTTCAGAGCAGGTTCTTTTTCAATGCTTTTTAAAATAAATGCATACATTTTCCTTTTTTATCATACATTTCTTCATGGCTTGTGTTTTCTAAGTCCTTTTAAATTTAAAGCCATCTCCCACTGGAATAAATCTAAATAACATGACATTTTTACATGCTATAGAACTAATCTACAAATACTTAAAACAACGTTTTTTCTATTTTCTTTTGTATTCATGCATTTTTTTTTATAGTTCATATTGAGATATTTGTACTTGGAAAAATAAATTTCTCACATTGCAGAGCCTTTCAAATGAACTATTGAAGATATAAATATGATTAAAATTACAGGACCTTAAATGTATGTTTTCACATATATTCATATGAATTGTAACCTAAAATATGTATGTTGGAAAATAAATATATAATATAGGAGAGTTGAGTTATTCCTCAACTATCCTTCATGATTGACTGAATTGAAGAAATTTTTTTTATTAATTAGTTTTATTGGTAGATAAGTTTCTATTTTTCATCTTTTCAGTTAATTTCCGGACTGCTTATCCCTGAACAGTAGGTTTTAAATCTTATAATTTGAATATAATTATGAATTGAGGCTGTTTTTGTCAAACTTTCCCATATACTAGGGCTGCACGATTAATCGAATGCGATTGTCATGCGCATTTTGATAGTAATGCTGGTTCTGTAATCAGCAGGAAATCATCATCACATGCTTTCAGATGGAGCAG
>NW_015654494.1:266697-282574 GCF_001515625.1 Sinocyclocheilus rhinocerous
TGAGATGATGTGGTTTCTTACACAGAATAAGGCACGCAATATATTTCATAGTATTTAAGCAGTGATAAAGGCATTGCATTATAAATATACTTTATTTTAATGAAAACGATAATAATAAGAACTCAGATAAACCGTATATTGCCGTAGTCGTGTGTTTATTAGTCACGTTGAATCAATGAAAGCAGTTGAATCTTCTGTTTATTCAGCTGCAGCGATAGGCATTTTCTGGGTTTCTTCTGCGAGGCGTATTTGGAGTTTCAGCGCGAGAGCGCCCTCTGGCCTTCGGATGTAGATTTACTGCTGATCACAGAACCGTGTTTCACTGAAAGATACGCCTGACAATCGCAGCTTCTGTCGAACCGCGATCTCGATTCCATTTCGATTTATCGTGCAGCCCTACCATATACTGTACATTCATAGAAATTAAAACCTAAAATATTGATGTTAAAAAAAAAAAATTCACTGCAAAGACATTCTTCAACTACCGACTGAATTGAAGTTTTTTTTTTTTTTACGTTGATCTGTAGGCCTATATTAGTTTTAAGTTTTTAATTAGTTTTCAACTTTTTAGTTAATCTCAGACTTATTTTTAAGTATTTGTATTTCTGTCTGTAAATACTTGAAATAAATACACTTTTTTTCATACATTCATATAAATTGAAAGCTAAAATATTGATGTTAGGAAATAAAACGTTTATAGTAAAGCTATTCTTCAACTCCAAACAATCATTTATGATTGAGTGAATTTAACAAAATAAAGTTTAGTTTCATATTTAAGTTTATCATTTACTAGTTTTTCAACTTTTTAGTTCATTTCAGCAGTTTTTCTCTAAATGGTTTAATTTGAAATATATGAATTTGGTTGTTTTTGTTAACCTTTGAAAAACAGGTTTCTGATAGTGATGTGTTCATTCATTGTGGCTTTTTAAAATGTTTTACATTATTGTCATTATTATCCTAAAATTGGTAAATGTTTACATGTACATATTGAGATATTGATGTTAAAAAATAAAAACTTCGCAGACAAGTTATTCATCAGTTACCTACTATGATTGACTGAATTTAAGAAAAAGTTACATTGATTCATAGATCAGTTTTACACTTAAGTTTATAATTAGTTTTTCAACTTTTTAGTTACTCTCAGGCTTATTTTTACAGTTTTGGTGTTTCTGGACAAATTAATAAACTTTTTCGTATACGCTCATATAAATTGAAACTTAAAATTAAACTTTTACAGGAAAGTTATTCCATGACTATAAACAGTAATTTATGAGTGAGTGAATTTAACAAAAACAAAGTTAGTTTGATACTTAATAATTGTAATAGTGGTGTGGTTATTGATTTGTGATGTTTTTGCGTCCGCAGCATTAGCTGACCTGCAGTCATGGACCCGGCTTTACCTCCAGACCTGAACCCTGAGCCTGAACCGGCTCCAGACGTCACTTCACAAGCAGACGCCGTTCAAGATTCTCCAGTCCAGCCCACCCTGGATTCGAACCCGCAGCCATACCTGGAACCGGTTTCAGATCCGACCCAGGAACCCTCTGTAGAATCGACCTTGAACCCAGAAATAAAGCCAGAACCATCAGCACCAGAACTCACACCAGAACTACCGATCCCAGAACCGGCCCCGGCTCCAGCGCCTCCTCCAGCGGCTAACTCCTACAAGATCATGACCTTCAGACCCACCATGGAGGAGTTCAAGGACTTTGGGAAGTACATCGCTTACATCGAGACCCAAGGAGCTCATCGTGCCGGTCTGGTGAAGGTATCGAATGGAAGTTTGATTTAAGATGCATTTAAATTTTAAATTAAATGGAAGTTTGATTTAAGTTTATATTTAAATTTTAAATTAAATGAAAAGAATTACATTTAAATTTAAAAGTAAAGTTTAATTACTCATTTGTTAGTGTCATGAATAACAATAAGCAACACTTTTTGACAGTATATAAATCTAGGTTAATAGGGATGCACCGAATGTTCGGCGTTCTTTCGGTGTTCGGCCGAATAATATGTACCAAACAATGACTAACGCGATCAAATAGAGGCACAGTAAAAAAATTGTACAGTAAAAAAATACATGCCTGATTCAAGTCTCAAAAATGGCCAAAAAATATTATTTTACTAACTTATTCATTTTAAGTTAAATTGTGCTTTGTTGGTATAATGTCTGTTAGAATGTTAAAAAAATGTTCAGTGTTAAGTAAATATTATTAAATTCATGTGGAGATTAATGTTTTAAATATAAAATTTTGAATACAGAAATATGATTTAAATAACTTAAATTATACGCTAAAAATGAAACTAAATCCGCCAGCAGGTGGCGGCAAGTCACTGATTTTATGACTGAATCATTCATTCAATTGATTCGTTCGAACGGCTGAATCATTCAGGAATGAAGCAAGTGACTGTCTTTATGAACTGACGGAAATCTTTCGTAGTGACGGAACTTTAATCCCTGTTGTTGTTTTGTAATTGATTTTTTTTATTTGAAAAGCAGGACAAAACAGTTTTGGCTATTTAATTTATGCAATGGTGAAAAAAAATGGCAAAATAGGCCTACATGGGGGAAAATTTTGAAAAAAACGTATTCGGTATTCAGCCTTTGGCCCAGTGTTTCATTTTGTTCAGCTTCAGCCGAGAATTTTAATTTCGCTGCATCCCTATAGGTTAATATTAATTTATAAATATGCTATTGTTAATTCATGCTCATTCATAATGAATTAAAATTAATATATACAACTTGAAATGTTAAACTAATATAATTAAAACAATTTTACAATAAATGATGTAAAAATGTCATTTATTGTAATTTCTTGTTTGTGTATTAAATAATGTTAACGTATGTAATTTACTGAAAAGTTTTGCTCACATGACCTCAAGCGGATTATTATTTTTATAAAACAATGACATCAATATTGTAAACTAGTGTTTTGTTTTTAATGTTAATAATAAAATACATTAATTGTAAAATACAATTACGTTTAATTCAAAGCTCAATTTAATAAAAATCATAAGTCAATATATAATTAAAATCACAAAATTTTGCAGTTTTCTTAAATTATGTATGTACATATATTAGTTTTATATCAGTATTGTAAATTTCAGTATCCTATTGGCCATTGGATTTATTGAAAAATATTTTATTTTTAAATGTTAAATTAATTATCTAAATTATTTTCTCCAAACTCTTTACTTATCATTAAAATTAGCATATGCGCAATGCAAAATTACAATACATAATAGTACAACGCATAATACTTTTAACAGCGTTTATTTATCACAATATTTTACATTTTTCTCCTTTGCTTTCATTAAATTATGTGTGTACATATATTAGCTTAATATCAGTACTGTAAATATCCGAATCATCACTGGCTATTTAAAAAACTATTATTATTGTACAATATAAATTTTTTTAAATATTAAACTTTTTTATAAAATTTTGCAATTTTCTTATTTGTTTTCATTGTGTGTGTGTGTGTACGGTTGTATATCAGTAAATAATAATATTTACTTTTTTAAAATCTCTTTTAAAATATTTTTTATAAAACTTTTCCAAACTCTACAATTACAATATACAATACTGTAATGCCATTCAACCATCTTGGTTAATGCTAATTTCTACATATCCTAATTAGGGCTGTGCGATATGGACAAAAAAACCTATCGCGATTTCTTTGATCAATTTTGCGATTTCGATTTTAATCACGATTTTGACACACACAGACATGCTTTACAGTCATTAATGCATTCAGTGTGAATTTGAAACATATTTCCAAAAGAAAACCAATTAGAGCTTTATCAAAAAGCTGTAACATGTCTCTAGAACAGACATAAGGCAAAATAATCACTAAGTAAAGGTGTAACAAAATGTCTCTAGAATAGACATATATGGCAGAAAAAAAAATAAAAAAATCCCGTGTCCAGGGATTTTGCCATGTATTGGTCATAGAGCTCTTTGTGGCGCTGCCTCAGATGTTGAACTAGATTTGTCGCGTCAAGTTCACACGTGCTCTGTCTGCAGTGCGTATACAGTATGTGGCATGAGTGCAATTAAATTCATGTGGAGATTAATGTTTTAAATATACAATTTTGAATACAGAAATATGATTTAAATAACTTAAATTATACGCTAAAAATGAAACTAAATCCGCCAGCAGGTGGCGGCAAGTCACTGATTTTATGACTGAATCATTCATTCAATTGATTCGTTCGAACGGCTGAATCATTCAGGAATGAAGCAAGTGACTGTCTTTATGAACTGACGGAAATCTTTCGTAGTGACGGAACTTTAATCCCTGTTGTTGTTTTGTAATTGATTTTTTTTATTTGAAAAGCAGGACAAAACAGTTTTGGCTATTTAATTTATGCAATGGTGAAAAAAAATGGCAAAATAGGCCTACATGGGGGAAAATTTTGAAAAAAACGTATTCGGTATTCAGCCTTTGGCCCAGTGTTTCATTTTGTTCAGCTTCAGCCGAGAATTTTAATTTCGCTGCATCCCTATAGGTTAATATTAATTTATAAATATGCTATTGTTAATTCATGCTCATTCATAATGAATTAAAATTAATATATACAACTTGAAATGTTAAACTAATATAATTAAAACAATTTTACAATAAATGATGTAAAAATGTCATTTATTGTAATTTCTTGTTTGTGTATTAAATAATGTTAACGTATGTAATTTACTGAAAAGTTTTGCTCACATGACCTCAAGCGGATTATTATTTTTATAAAACAATGACATCAATATTGTAAACTAGTGTTTTGTTTTTAATGTTAATAATAAAATACATTAATTGTAAAATACAATTACGTTTAATTCAAAGCTCAATTTAATAAAAATCATAAGTCAATATATAATTAAAATCACAAAATTTTGCAGTTTTCTTAAATTATGTATGTACATATATTAGTTTTATATCAGTATTGTAAATTTCAGTATCCTATTGGCCATTGGATTTATTGAAAAATATTTTATTTTTAAATGTTAAATTAATTATCTAAATTATTTTCTCCAAACTCTTTACTTATCATTAAAATTAGCATATGCGCAATGCAAAATTACAATACATAATAGTACAACGCATAATACTTTTAACAGCGTTTATTTATCACAATATTTTACATTTTTCTCCTTTGCTTTCATTAAATTATGTGTGTACATATATTAGCTTAATATCAGTACTGTAAATATCCGAATCATCACTGGCTATTTAAAAAACTATTATTATTGTACAATATAAATTTTTTTAAATATTAAACTTTTTTATAAAATTTTGCAATTTTCTTATTTGTTTTCATTGTGTGTGTGTGTGTACGGTTGTATATCAGTAAATAATAATATTTACTTTTTTAAAATCTCTTTTAAAATATTTTTTATAAAACTTTTCCAAACTCTACAATTACAATATACAATACTGTAATGCCATTCAACCATCTTGGTTAATGCTAATTTCTACATATCCTAATTAGGGCTGTGCGATATGGACAAAAAAACCTATCGCGATTTCTTTGATCAATTTTGCGATTTCGATTTTAATCACGATTTTGACACACACAGACATGCTTTACAGTCATTAATGCATTCAGTGTGAATTTGAAACATATTTCCAAAAGAAAACCAATTAGAGCTTTATCAAAAAGCTGTAACATGTCTCTAGAACAGACATAAGGCAAAATAATCACTAAGTAAAGGTGTAACAAAATGTCTCTAGAATAGTCATACTGTATATCGCATTAAAAAAAAAGGGATTTTTTTTGCCATGCATTGGTCAAAGAGCTCTTGTGGCATTGCCTCAGATGTTGAACTAGATTTGTTGCGCCAAGTTAATTAAACATAAGTTGTATTAATTAACAATTAATAACAATAATATATTTATAAATTAACCTTGAATTAAAAGGTCTGTAAATGCATTTATTCATATATTCTTAATAACAAGATTGTAATTTTTGTTTTCTAAGGACTTGAACAAACACAATGAAATGCTTGTATCAGTTGTCTAATTGTACAGTTGTCGATCACAGTTATTAAAGTTGATGCGTTGTTATTTAGGTTATTCCGCCGAAGGAGTGGAAGCCGCGGCGTTCCTACGAGACCATTGAAGAGATGGTCATTCCCGCTCCCATCATGCAAGTGGTGACCGGCCAATCAGGACTCTTCACGCAATACAACATCCAGAAGAAGTCCATGACGGTCGGAGAATATCGCAAACTGGCCAATAGTAAAAAGTATGCTTTGTTTGATCAAAGACAATTTTTTAATAACATATACAATGTGGTTTCTTTGTAAAGTTTGTCCTCTCTTATCTGGACCTTCGTGTCAGTAACTTGACTAAAATTGACAATTAAAATCACTTTTTTGGGGGGGTATTTTTTCAAAAATATTGACAGATTAGTGAATGTTTGTATGTAAATGTATGACTAAGTTTGAAAAGTTTGCACTTTTACTACAGCCAGTTTTTCTTCGGTCCTTCAAGCTAATATGTGACCCTGGAGCACAAAACCAGTCTTAAGTCGCTGGGGTATATTTGTAGCAATAGCCAAAAATACATTGTTTGGGTCAAAATTATTTTTCTTTTATGCCAAAAATCATTAGGATATTAAGTAAAGATCATGTTCCATGAAGATATTTTGTTAATTTCCTACCGTAAATATATCAAAACTTCAGTTTTGATTAGTAATATGCATTGCTAAGAACTTCATTTGGACAACTTTAAAGGCGATTTTCTCAATATTTAGATTTTTTTGCACCCTCAGATTCCAGATTTTCAAATAGTTGTATCTCAGCCAAATATTGTCCTATCCTAACAAAACCATACATCAATGGAAAGCTTGTTTATTCAGCTTATTTATTCAAATCTCAATTTCGAAAAATTTACACTTAAGACTGGTTTTGTGGTCCAGGGTCACATTTATACTTTAATTTTGTATTTTCTTGACCGATCTCAGGTACTGCACCCCTCAACACAAGGACTTCGACGACCTGGAAAGAAAGTACTGGAAAAACTTGACGTTTGTGTCGCCCATTTACGGCGCCGACATCAGCGGGTCCCTTTATGACCCGGTTAGTCGCCTTTACTATGATTAGTGTTTGGTCTTGGCAACTAGCTGTTATAAAATACGTTTTTTTTTTTTTTATTTCAGTTAAAGTTGATTTTATTTTTTTTTTGGTTTTAGTTACTTTAGTAACCCTGGACGATTAGTCATATGCATGTGTTTTTGATGTTTTTTTTTTGTAAGGACATCACGGAGTGGAACATCGGCCATCTGAACACTCTTCTGGACATGGTGGAGCAGGAGTGTGGGATCGTCATCGAGGGCGTCAACACGCCCTACCTGTACTTCGGCATGTGGAAAACCACTTTTGCCTGGCACACGGAGGACATGGACCTCTACAGCATCAACTACCTGCATTTCGGTCAACCAAAGTCCTGGTGAGCATCCTGCATTTTTTTTTTTTTCATTTCAGTTAAAGTTGATTTTATTTTTTTTATGGTTTTAGTTACTATAGTAACCCTGACGATTAGTCATATGCATGTGTTTATGATGTTTTTTCTTCGTAAGGACATCACGGAGTGGAACATCGGCCATCTGAACACTCTTCTGGACATGGTGGAGCAGGAGTGTGGGATCGTCATCGAGGGCGTCAACACGCCCTACCTGTACTTCGGCATGTGGAAAACCACCTTCGCCTGGCACACGGAGGACATGGACCTCTACAGCATCAACTACCTGCATTTCGGTCAACCAAAGTCCTGGTGAGCATCCTGCATTCACCATATATGTGACCCTGGAGCACAAAAGCAGTCTTAAGTCGCTGGGGTATATTTGTAGCAATAGCCAAAAATACATTGTATGGGTCAAAATGATTGATTTTTCTTTCATGCCAAAAATCATTAGGATATTAAGTAAAGATCATGTTCCATGAAGATATTTTGTAAATTTCCTACCGTAAATATATCAAAACTTAATTTTTGATTAGTAATATGCATTGCTAAGAACTTCATTTGGACAACTTTAAAGGTTATTATTATTTCTTGACTGGTTTTGTGGTCCAGGGTCACATATGTGCGTTTAGTTGAGTTCAAAAGATTCAGAGGAGTTTGTTGGATATTTTTTAAACAGATGAAATAGATCAAAGTGATAAAGTATGATCAGATTTGGTCATTTTGGCAGTATTTTACCCAAAAAAAATGGCTTGACTTTATTTTATTTTCATGTGTATTTAGTACATTTTTTGTATAATTATAGTATATTAAAGCAATTAATTTTCTGTTTTATATATAAATATACTCTTAAAATAAAAAAAATGATAAAAAATAAACAAAAAAATAAATATTACAGTAACACACTTAAAAATTAAATAAAAAGTTCAAATATGTTTTCTTTTCATGTGCATTCAATAAATTTGTGTATTATAATTATGTGTTTTAAAAAAAAAAAAATGTCTTAGGAATAATTTTATGTGGTAAACAGTATTATGTAACAAATGCTGATGAAAACATTTAACAATAAAATTTGTGTATTATAATTATGTGTTTTAAAAAAAAAAAAAATGTCTTAGGAATAATTTTATGTGGTAAACAGTATTATGTAACAAATGCTGATGAAAACATTTAACAATATTTTTAAATATTTCGGTATCTGGAGGTTTATGAATTATCTTGCATTACTTACAGATAAAACAAGGAATCACAGTTAAAATTATATTAGTCTTCATTTCATGTGCATTCAATATATGTGTATAATTATATTTGTGTAAAATATTTTAGGCATCAATTTCTTATTTGGTAAATTATATTATCCCACAAATGCTGTTAAAAACATTACATTAATATTTTGTTGAAATATTTCCATATCTGGAAATGTTTTATTTTTAATATATTTTAGAAGTAATTTGTAATGTGTTTTGTATAGGCTTGATATGTGCATTTAGTTGAATTCAGACATTTCAAAGCAGTTTGTTGGTCATTTTTTTGACACATGGTCATTTTGGCAGTATTTTACCAAAATATAGCTTGACGTATGCCATGTATGGGTTTTGTGAAGATAAAATTGTGATCCATCAGTTTGATTGACATTTAGGACCAATAAGTGTCTAGCAAACTAGATTTATGCTTGATTTTACAGTACAAACCTGCTATGGGTGCAATATGAAGGAACTTAAATGTAGATCCGCTTTGGAGCATTTGGGGGCGCTGTTGTCATTCACATCAGCTGTAGACATTCAGGATGATGTCATCGAGAGAGATGAATCATGTGCCCTGTGCTTTGTCTCACTGTATCTCCCTCTTGCCGCATAAACGCACAACAGGCTCTTTATAGTGGAGCAGAGCTTTTCTGAAGCACTTGGTTGTGAAGTAAATCCTCCAGAGAATCGTTAGGGATGATGTACGTGAATGAGATAATGCTGAAGTATATGTGCCATGCTTTTATTCAATAGATAGAAGGATAAATGTACATTGACATCAAGGTTTTAAACGAGAACAACTGACAATAATTGACTAAAAGATGTGAAAACCAAGAATAACATCCCTTGATCCAAAATCAAAATGCTGTTGAAATGAATTGGTATTCTGTTGGTTTGTTTTCCTGAAGTTCAGCTTGACTTTTCCTCTCCGTTCTTGCGGAGAGAAGCTTTAATACTGTATTTTGAGGTTCAGAATACACAATTTTCCGGCTGGGCGTCTTTCCTGTGCTGAAAGAGTTCAAATAAACATGCTTTCAGTGTCCTTTTTTTCCACATTTGAGACTTTTTTCTTTTATCACATCCCCCCTCGCTCTCATGTTGCATCTTCTCCCTGGTGTATCCCCTCATTTTTTCCCTCTTTCGAGAAAGATGCAAGTGTGTTTTGCATACTTGCGCACAAGTCCTTGATGCCCTTGGCTTGTGTTGTCTTAAAGAAACCCTGAACAGAGCGTTCATTAGACGCAGCTGTTCTGTCAGTATCTCAGGCTGTCGTACAGAGGGATATTTCATCCATCTGTGTGTCTTTTAATCAAGCTGGAAAGCAGAAGTCAATCAAGGGTGTTTTGTGCCTGGGAAAAATTAATTTAAAACTGGTCAAAATGTAAAATGAACAACATCGGGGCTTCAAAACATGCGTGAGATGAAAAGCATAATAGGTTGCCTCACGGAAGAAAGGTTTTGTGATTTGAAGTAGAAAGTAGGAAGTGTTCGCAGTAAACAGCAGGGTTCCCACAAAATGGTAGAGTATTTTCCAGGACTGAAAATCCAAGTTTATTAAGTTAATTATTTTTTATTCATTTATATTTTTAATGATGCTGAGTGTTAAAATATTATATTTATTGTGAGAGCAATCTATACAAAGTGCACTTAAAATTTGTTAACCAATAGACCAATTTCAGTGTTTGCAAACAGTGATGACGTTTTTGTGGGCGGAGCCTATCTGGTGGCAGAAAATGACAGTTTTAACGTAGCAGTCTATTCAAGCCATGGAATAAAATAATAAAAAAGTAATTTTGAGTTTATATTTCAAAATTTTGACTTTTTTCTTGCAATTCCGAGATTATATCTCACAATTCTGGCAAGAAAAATCTACTCGTCATTCTTTCTTTTTAGTTTATAATCCCACACTTCTGTCTTTTTTTCCTCAGAATTGACAAACTCGCAATTGTTGACTTGAATAAAGTTATAAAGTCCGAACTAGGATATATAAACTTGCAGAATTGTGAAATAAAATAGGTAAATGTTATGTAAAATGTTATAGGTTTAAATAGTATTTCATGCATGTATTTCAACTGTAGGGCTAATACAATATGTCCCCTATATGAATATTATATAGACCTATTGTTTAAATCAAATTTATGCTTTAAAAGTAGGGTAATCATAGCAGGTTTCATCCATAGTCTGTCCATTTAAACATCTGCGTTTAGCTTCAAATGGCGTCTTTGACGACAGTGTTATATAACTATTATTTGCATTCCGATTCTGACATCCAAAGGCACAACCATACATTTTTTCTCTTATTCAATGGATTTTACCCGTTTCCCTCCACTTGTTCCCAGTGTTTTTCTGCCACCACAATGCGCGCGCAGCTGCAAGTGACGTAACTGTGACGTCTGCTCCAAATTGGTCTATAATCACAAATAACTGGGAAAGTCGTTGAAATGCATTGGTCACAAGTAGGTATTAAAAATACTTCAGAAATTGAATTCTATTTATTATGTAGGCTAATAGAAAATGCAAACAAATCCCCTTGCAGTTGTTCAAGATTGTAAACCAATTCATTTTTCATAAAATCACATTGTTTTTCATAGTAAACTATCTTTTGTCAGATCCTTTTATAAAAGTGCAAAGACAACGACTAGTGCTTTTTGTACCAAAAAGGCTCTAATAAGTTGTTTTTGTCAAATGTCATTTTTATCCTCACAATTTAGTCAGAAGTACAAAAATACACCAATGTAAATGTTACACAAATGCAAAAGTTAAAACTGTGTCTATTTCAAGAAACATTGTTTTATTCTTTATTTAACTTCAAAGTTTTAATGTTAAAAACGTTTTAATTTTGTTGTGCGTAGGTACCAGTACCAAAAGAGACCTGTAAAAATTATGTTTCTGTAATGAAAATGTTTAGTTCCCTGATCAAAAGATAGTTCCCAAATGAAACTGTGAATAGTAAATGCAAGAGTTAACATCAAGATCCCCTTATTTAAAAGTTGCATTGGGGCTAGATTTAATGCTAGTGCTTGATGCTTGTCTCTGTAGTGTTTAATGCATTGACATGGATCGTGTTGAAAGGGTCGTAGCATGTTTTTGGGTCATGCTCTGGTAGGCACAGGTGTCCAAATGGATAAGGGTGCAAAACTGTGATTCTTTAAGAGGCCTTGCGTAAGTCTAGCTTGCTCTCTTGAGTATCTTTCCGTCTCCATTTCTTCTGTGTCCTCATATCTCTCTGAAGTGTTAGCTCTTGATGTCTCTAGCTAAGCATTCTCTCTTTTTCCCGCTCTCCGGAGGCCTTATCTCAAGTTAACTTTCCGCACAGCGGAGAATGGCTAGGCTCATGCTCAGAAAAAAGGAAAGAGTAGAAAATTTACTCACCCTTCAACTCCGCTTAATGCAACTATGCATGCGCTCGTCCTCCCCACCCAAACACCCCCTTCTGCTTTTGAAATTGAATCCATTTTACTTTTCTGGTAATTACAGTATGTTAAAGTGTGTGTGGTAGCTGTTTGCCTAACCCTCTGTTCAGCCACTGTGAAATTAACTTCATTCGCCTCCAACTCTCCTCCCATCAAAGTCATAATTCTCGCCGCCTCCTGAGATCTAGTGTCAGATTCTTAAAGATTGCGGAGTGGCCCAAAGTGGTGCGCACGCTGCCGGAAATAATCACTGAGAGAGGGAGTGCTGCAGCTGAGAGGATAGCTTGATTCTTATTGCTTATTTTCTTGTTCTTGTCCTCTTCAAGATGATGACAAATAAAACCTTAACACTGCCGGTGGCGTCGACGCCGTTTGGCAGGTAGGGGTTTTGTGTTGCCGCTGTGGGATTGGAGAGATATTGCATCTGGGAAGTGAAGTACGGAATTGTTTCATGGGCCGTAAACAAGGTAAATGGGATGCGTCCCTTACATACGCCCAGGCACCTAAGTACCCTTGTATCAAAATCTCAAACGGTGTTTAGTAGGCGCTTTGTGTTAATTTCGTCATTCCGGTGGTACTAGAAGAACCTAAAGAAACTGGAGGCTTTCCTCCAAGTGGGCGTTTACAGTCACACCAAGTCAAGCGCCTCGGATTTACCTTGATTTCTGGTGCCCCTGGTGTGATTTTCGTCAATATTTGCCTTCCTCCCCAGACAGTTCCAGATCGAATAAAGCAGCTTTTGGTTGCCAGATAGAGTTACTGTCAGCTTGATCTGGTGGGGTTAGTGGGGTGTAAGATACTCCTGCTGGCAGGAAGCATTCATACCCTAATTACAGCCGCCCATCAGATCCAGCTTTTATCTGCAAGAAAAGGAGAAAAAGAGCCATCTAATTATTATTGATTTGTGGTGGCACCTCAAACACCAAATTAGAGTTGGGGTGCTAGCGGCCAGCTTTTCATTTCCCACTGGCTCCGTCTTTGGTGTTTCAGAGCAGTTCCCAATACATGCAACAAATGCATGTCATCGTGGGAATTGATTAGCATTCATGTTTGTTGCAGGTGGAGGCCAATTAGTGGCATCCTTCTGTTTTGTTGTGTCCTGCGCCGTTGACACTGTATGAAAGTTTTAAATAGTCTCAAGATCCCTGCGTGCGCTTAAATTGTGCTCCAATTTGGTCTTAAATGTTTTTGAATGCAAGAATGAGTACTTTGTGATTGGCCGCTAGTAGAGTAATTTCTACATGTAGGTGCCAACACAATAGCACTGTTTCGAAAATATGTGCCAAAACTTTTGAGTCCAGGGTCATTGAGTTCAGGAGGAACAGTTTATTTCAGAAAGTTCAGTTAATTATGAGATTGTGCTACTGCTAATTCCATAATTATATGAATATGGGAAGCACAGGCTGCTAATAGCAGCTTTCTTAGCATCCAAGTTTCCATCTCCATAGATCTTATTTCCATCCTGTACTTGTTCCCGTTTGGTTAGTGCATAGCCAGTTCCCATCCCTCTTTGTTTTCTCCCCATAATTCTTGTACTTTTTCTCCTATAACTTTTCAGTAAAAGCCACAACACATTGTAAAATAAAACAAACTCTTCTTGTACATCCCATCAGCTGCATACAAACACAACCCTTTAATCTGTCCACTTGGTATTCAGTTGACTTTCAGACGATCCTGCACTTGTGTAGAGAAAACCACTGCTGTGAAATTGGCCTGTGTTTAACTAGAAAGTGCCACTCGCCCATAAAATCCCCGTTTTGCCTCCGGCTGCCAGTAGAGGGCAGTGCGACGCCACTCAAAACCCTCCTGAAGCCACGTTCCCCTCATTGTGAATGTGTGATTTGGAGCTGGAGCCCAAGGGAGGGTGATGCACCGGATTTACATTTGCGTTCGAGGCCTCGGGAGGGTTTCGGCTCTCCGGAAACTTGAGGAAATAATTAGGCTAATACAGACAATGTCAATAACAGCGTCAAGCGAATTGAACCTTTAGAAGATATTGTGCTGTTTCCTTCTCCAGCGAAATCATTTCAAATTAAGCAGCACAGCACAATCTGTATTAGCGTTGCGCGCATTTGAGCCGATTAGCTGAAATAAATTGGCTCTCGCGCAGCAATTTTCCAGGCTTTGTCTCGGTGATGTTTGAGTACTTTGTCTTTAAACTAGCGTGTGACTGGTGAATGTGAAATAGGGGTGAAATGTTCTCTGTGTGTTTTATGATTTCGAGGGCTGTGTGATGATCAGACAGCGATTCTCACAGAGGCGTCTCGCTGCGCGTCCCTCCAGTGTTTTTCCCTCTCGTCTTTTTCCATTGATCCTGTTAATTGATCTCGGTTTTTTCCTCCTCACCGCAGGTATGCCATTCCTCCTGAGCACGGCAAGAGGTTGGAGCGGCTGGCACAAGGTAAGACCTCACATCCGTTCGTTAGCGTGTCTCCATGCAGAAATGGAGCGTGGTAGGTTAGGCGATCAAAACAGAGGTCATTTACATGTAAAAGCCTTAAAGGAAAAGGAGTGAAAACAGAAATGTTGGAAACCTGTTCTCATTTTGTTCCAAAGTTTGTTTTTCCTTTGGTGCAACAAATATATATATATATATACATACACACACACACACACACACACGTGAATTTAAAAAAGAAATGAACGGATAAAATGTTAAAAATATATAAATTATATAAATAATAGTTTTAATATTTTATATAAACAATAAAACTAAAACAATACCTATAATATATAATAAATACATATATGTATTATTATAGTATTATGCACTATTATGATATTATGTGTATTAACAGTACATAATATATACAATCAAAACTATCTATCTATCTATCTATCTATTATATAATAATATCCTATGTATTTATTTATATAAAATAAAAATATGTAGATATCTTTATAAATCTCTCTCTCTGTATATATATGCATACACACACATATATTTTAGTTTTTATAGACTTGTTTGGCATTGCTGGGAACGCCCACAAAAACGTCATAACCGTTTATGCCGTGGGGGAAAACAAACCATTCGAATTAACGCGCGGAGACCTTGTTAGGCGCTTGATCTTGATGATTTCGATTGATTTTTGCTTGGTGCAATGCCGAGAAGTTGTTGTGTGGTGTTCGGTACCTCCAATAAGTTAAAAAACCTGATCTGAAGATGTACATGACTGATAAACAGACGGACTACCGGAGGTAGCACTGAGCGGGTAGCACAGGTAGGCTACACTACTTAACCTGCAATGATCAGTCATTCGTCCCGTCCCCCTGCACCTCAACCCAGTTCTGATGGGGCTTACAGTAACTTAACCCTCCTTCGCATCACAATCAAATAAATCTCACTCCCTGATATTTTGTGATGTCATAATCTATTAAAACATTTATTTCATATTATTATACACAATCCCTTACGAAAATAAGCAATGGTATTACTATAGTAAAAGTATAGTAGGCTAACCATGTTTTTTTTGTTTTTTTTGCGTTTTTATTACCAATTGTAGCCTATAACCACAGTTTTACTAAAAATACCATGGTTAAACTATAGTAACCAACAACCATGTTTTTGGTATTTTATATACATATTTTCATGTTATCTTTTTATTTTACGGCATGTATTTGTGAAAATGATTAGGCAGCACACACCACATAGATTAAAGTTTTGCTTAAAATTAAGCAAAACAAAACGACAAATGTTTACTTTCACAAGCTGTCTCGTATAGGCTTGTAGTAAGCTGTCTCTTGCTCAATTAGGTAACAAAAA
>NW_015654494.1:283421-313467 GCF_001515625.1 Sinocyclocheilus rhinocerous
GCTTGTAAGCGGTCTCTTGCTCAAGTAGGTAATAAAAAATGTCGGGAAACGACACCTCTGGCCATTCTGTTGGGTCGTTTGTCCAGTCACAGATACCGTACGGACAGTCCGACCCAATACTGCTCAGTTTTTATACGTATGTTGCTCTGTCGAGCGGCAGAAATGATTTTATGTAGGCCATTCTGAGTCAACACCATGCTTTTCCAATGAGGAGGAAAGGGTTGTTTTCCCCCACGCCGACTCCGCCCACACAGCTATGACGCGACACCGATGAAGTCTATAGTTTACTTTTATTTATTGTCTATATATGTTTATATTAGTTTTATATATTTTGATGTATATTTTATATGTATTATTTTTATTGATATGTATATAATTTATGCATTTATAGAAATTTATTTTATTTAATTTATTTTTGGAACGTTGTAGTTTCTTAAATTTTTTTAAGATATAAGCCCTTTTGGTGAAAAATGGCTAAAAAGCACCATAACAGTAGTGCATATGAGCCGCACGCTGTATTTCACGTCTTTTGAAATCGTACGATAAATTTGTGTGAGGAAAATCCTGCGAAGTTTCTCAGTTTATGTTTTACTGGAGGAAGAAGGTCATACAGGTTTGAGTATAAATAATGGCAGAAGTTCATTATAGGATGAACGGCCTGAGACCTGAAAAATCCTGTACCGCGGGTCTTTTCCTGCCCCAAATTACGCAGACAAAACATCGCCGTAATCCTGAATGAGGTGCGAGACGGTGCTGGCAGAAAATCCTCTCCGCACCTCCCGAAAGTTGTCTAGGAAAGCCCAGGCGTCTGCCTGTGGTTGTGTGGATTATGAGATGTGAAGATGTTTGTGTGTCTCTGAGATCTGAGGCTGCTGTACTTCAAAACGCTACCATAACCCACATACACAAACTCCTGTCCCACTTAAACAAACACCCCGCTTTAAACGAGCACTCGACACGACGCCGGGCTTTCAGTGATCAGCGCTGAGACGTCACACAGAGGACAGACGTATATACAAACACCAACAGCGTTTTAACGCCACAACTCGTCTTTTTCCGCCCTCGTTTGGACGTTTTTTGTTGTTGTTGTTGTTTGTTTTTTCATCCTTTGATTGATGATTAATGTTGTATTTTACTGTCATCAACCTTTAATGCACTTCATTTTTGTAATTCTGAAATAAGACTTTTATTGATATATATATATATATATAGGGCTATATATAGATATTTTATATATGAATTTAAATTAAAGTTATTGATGAATCACGATTGTATTATATTTTTTTATAAAAATTCAAAATGTGTTATTATTGAACAATATTGTTTATTCTGTTCTTTATGGTTATAAACTCAAGATTATTTTTTAAATGTTCATATTCATGTTTATTTTTAATATGTATTTTAATATTTTAACATTATATTTTATAATTATTCTTAACTTTGTTCTTATTTATTTTTTATTGCATTATTATTTATAGTAAATGTTACCAGATTTTATAAATATATATTTTTTTAAATTAAGAGTGCTTGCATAATGTATATTTGTATAAAAAGTACCTATTTTATCGCTCTTTTGAATATATTGTTTCATTTATTCTTCATAGATATACATTCAATATGATTTTTAAATATTCAGATTTATATTTTTAAATATGCATTTTATTTATATTAAATATTTGAACATTATATTTTATAAATATTTTTAACAATATTGTTTAATATAAAATGTTAACACTATTTCATACAAATTTATACTTGCAATGTTTATTTTTATACATGTATTTTAACTATGTATATAAAATATTTTAACATTTTATAAATATCCTTAATTTTATTCTTTTATGTTTGAACACTTGAAGTGCTAACACATTGATGAATCCTGATTTCTGTGTGAAACTCTTCACACGCACGTTTTGCACACAAGCACACGCTGTTACCGAAGGAGAACCTCTGCATTGATCTCAAACGGTCCTGAAGAGAGTCAGAGAAGCGGCCGAGACGTGAATCGTGGCGAACTGCGCTAAAGCTTTCTGTTATGCGAGGCCTGTTGCCACTAATGGTTTATGCAAAACTCCTGTATATCCGTGCATAAAAATATGAATTCACACTCCATCGCGTTAGACGCCTGGTTTTAACCATCGCCGCATCCTTTTCATCTGTTAAATCTGCGTTAAAAGACGAAACAAAGGCAGACTGACGATATATTATCATCGGTCGCAGTGAGTAACGGCGCTTTGCAGAGTTGGACGATCCCCTCTTCAGCTCCTGAAGACGTCTAATGCTGTTTTGAAAGTGCGAGGCCTCTTTTTATGTCATATACCTTGTTTTAACAGAGTTGCTGCTCTGTTTTTTGCTGTACGAATAACAGGAAGTGGAAGAAATATATTGTACGTTATAGCAACGCGCTTACAGGAGGAAAAAACTCCTGTAACTAGCATGATTTTCAATATTTTTGGCTGGAAATATTTTACGATATTTAACTTTACAAACGTGGACTAACAGACGCTAAAGTTTGTGTGTTTATATTGTTATTGTATTTATCGGTATTATTATAGTAACAATATTTTTTACTAAAAATGACATTTTATTCTTTTAATTATTATATTATATGAATATCTGTTCATATATATAGATATAAACCCAAGATGATTTTTTAAAAATATTTGTTTATATTTATGATAATACATATATTTATATATATTTAAATTTAAAATATACAAAATGTATACGTAAATTAATAGATTGTTTTGCAAATGTCCTCTTTTTAACATGTTTCGTTTGTTCTTTATAGATATACATCCTAGATGATTTTAATATTTATTTTATTTGTATTTATTATATTTTTTATTGTATTTATTTTGTTCATTATTATTATTATTTGTATTTTAATATATGTAATTTTATATATGTATTTTGAACATCCATTTATTATAGATATAAACCCAATATATTTATTTATTTAAAAATTATATGTTATGTTTTATTTTTATGATAATTTCTATAAAATATTCTAATATAATTTTATAAATGTTAAAATGTATGCTTTTATTTATTTTTGCAGAGATAATCAATTATTTAAAATAAAAAAGTAAATATTTGAACATGTGGTTTCATTTGTTCATTATAGATATGAAAGTGATTTTTTTGTAAAATATTATGTTTATTATATGAAATATTTTAACATTTTATAAATATTTTGAAACTTCTAATTTTTTATTTTTATTTTTTATTAATGATTGTATATAATTTTTGAAAAAAATTTGTAAAAAATTTGTACAATATTATGTTTATTATATTTAATATTTTAACATTTCATATAATTTTTTTAACTCTACATTTGTTCTTTATAGAAATAAAATTAGATTTTTTTTTTGTAAAATATTATGTTTATTGATTATATATATTTGTAATATGTTTTTTGAACTTCATTTTTATTTATATAAAATTAACATTTTATAAATATTTTGAAACTTTATTCTTATTATTTTTTATAAATGTATCATTAACAATTGTATATTGTTTGAATATATATATATGATATTTTAACATTTCATATATATTTTTTTAATTTTTCTACTCTACATTTAGAGTAAATTTAAGTTGTAACTTGATGTTGATGAATCCTGATTTCTGTGTGAAACTGTTCACACGCAGGTTTTGCGCACAAATACACGCGTTCGCACCGTTAGCGCAGGACAACCGCTGCATTGATCGAAGAGACGCAAAACTTCACTTGTTTTAGCGCGATTGTATCAACAATAGCACGCTAAACAAAGAGAAACGGCCGATGAATGATCGTAACGTCTTAAGTTACTGTGGCAAAAGTTCTCCGCTAAGTGAAAGTTACTCAAAATCTGCCATATTTAAGCAGATAAAGCCACTTAAGCGTATTGTCGCTGCGTATGAATCACACGCTCTGAAACGGCGTGTTTGCACTATTGTGGTGTTTATCAGATGTTTTGGTTGTGTCGTTATGACCTTTATTGTAATCTGTGGGCAGGAATGAGGAGCCGATTATAATAATTAAAGACTTTCAGCGTGATTCAGCGCGCGGCTGATGTGCACCGGAGCATCTGACGCACGCAGCTTTTACCCGTAACCTCAAATCCGGTGATTATACGTTATGCGTGTAATAAGCGCTCGCTTCTGAATCTCCACAGATGATTTCACTGTAATGGCTTTACATCGGCTCTGTGCTAAAGCCCTGCTCTGTACTGACTAGCCTACATTAGACGGTATGCTAACTGGTAACCGCTAACATTCATGAAACGTGAATTAAAGTTAATTCCAGTAGTTTTGCATTAGCATGTTGCTAATGATGTAATAGACTTCAGTATAAACAGACATTAGACACGGTAATATTGGGTTAAATCATCCATTTTCTGCATTTTATTGATATAATAATAATAATAATAATAATAGTATGAAAATATGAAATATGATATGAAAATCCTTAAAGATGTTACAATTTTTTAAATTGTTATTATTGTTGTTGTTTTGTGGAATAAATTTCAAAGAATTTTATTTACAAGGAATTAAATTCTCTATAAAAGTGTATATATAATCTGTATGTGAAAGGAACATCATACAATCTTCAAAATATATGTATGATTTTATTTTGAATTTAAGAATTATTATGAAAATAATAATATAATAATAATAATGTTCATTAATATATATGTAGAGTTAATATATTTAATATATTTATAATGTATTATTAGTATATAAATTATCATAACATAAATTATGTAATAATATGAACCACATATATATATATATATATTAGGGATATGCCGGTATCAAATTTTCACATTACCGTGATATATCGCATTACCGAATACCGGCACAAGTCTAATATATATATATATATTTCATTTTAATTTAATATATTATTACATATATTTTTCATGTATAAAACAAATTGTTATCATATAATTTGATCAAAGTTCAAAGATTTTGCAGTGTAAAAATGTATTTATAAGGAATGAATTGTATAAAAAATGTATGTGAATCATCTTGCAATCTTCATAATCTCAATATTAATAGTAACAACAGCATCAAAAATAATAATAATAATATAATACTAATAATGATTGTTAATTTAATAATAAAGAAAAAGAAAAAGAATATATAATGAATTGTTTTATTTCTAATGTATTTCTAATGTTATTGTGAATTAGAATTAGTTGTTATTGTTAATGTTATTATCATAATAGAAGTTAATAACAATGAATTACATAATATCCTCTAATAATGTATATCTATCTATATCTATATATCTATAATGTCCTCTAAAGATCTTCAGTCTGTTTATTTCAGGGCTTCATCCGTTGGCATCGTCTTACTCTCGCTCTTTTTGATGTTTGTGGCTTTCTGCAGGTTTTTTCCCAGGAAGTTCTCAGGGCTGCGACGCGTTTCTCCGTCACAAGATGACCCTCCTTTCGCCATCCATCCTGAAGAAATACAGCATCCCCTTTGACAGAGTGAGTTATTCACACATTATTGCATCACTTCCTGTCACTCAGACAGCACAAATGTTCATTCAGATAATATGGCTGGTGATAACTGGAATAAATTGACAATGATTTTATCAATGCAAATGTTAATCATAGTGGTTCACAAAATCAGATGCTGTGTGTTTTTGTGATAGTATGCAATACATTATAAACACATTAAAAGTGTAATAATAATTAACTATAAATCAAAAACTTATCAGTACAGCAAATTTTCATTTGAATTATTTATTTAGCATTATTATTGTTAGTAGTATTATTAGTAAGTAAAGTATTACTGAAATGATAATAATAATAACAACAAAAATATGTATTTAATTTATTTACTGTTAATATAATTATAATTGTATTATGCAGATTGTCACATCATAATGTGAAGAATTTTTGTTTCATGTCATTATGCAATCATTATTTATTAATATAATAAATTATAAATACAGTAGTACTGTAATAATAATAAATTAATAAAAAAATCAATAATAAATATACAAGTTAAAAAACTTTGCTTTTAATAATTTATTATCTATTTATTATTTTTAAATAAAACAAAATAGTACTGATATAACATTTAATTTACAATTTGTTGTTATATTTTTTACATAGATTATAGATATAGATATAGATTATCACATAACATGAAACCAATTAAACAAAGATTTTAATTTTTATTAATTTTTTTTAATTAGTGTTAATTGTCAATTGTGAACCTCTATGATTAACATTTGGATAAAATCATTTGCTGCGTCTCATTTCGGAGGCTACGTCCTCCAGAGGTCGCATTTGAAGGCTGCATACGTCATTGGGGCAGACTCATTTAAGAAAAGTAACCGTAAAATTGCAAAGTAAAAAAGAAATTACAGTATTTTACACCTCACAAGGAATAAATATGTAAAATATTTATTCCAGTAAAATATGGAGTGCCACAAGGATCTGTCCTAGGTCCTCTGCTATTTTCAATATACATGTTGCCCCTTGGTAATATTATTAGAAAATACGGGATTATTTTCCACTGTTATGCTGATGATACTGAACTATATATCTCAACAAGACCAGATGAAACTTCTAAATTATCTAAGCTAACAGAGTGTGTTAAAAATGTAAAAGATTGGATGACCAATAATTTTCTCCTATTAAATTGGGATAAGACAGAGATATTACTTATTGGACCAAAAGACAGTACACAGAATCTCTTGGATTACAATTTGCAACTAGATGGATGTACTGTTACTTCCTCTACAGTCAAAAATCTGGGTGTTATATTAGATAGCAACTTGTCTTTTGAAAATCATATTTCCCATGTTACAAAAACAGCATTCTTCCATCTTAGAAACATTGCCAAGTTACGAAACATGTTACCTGTTTCTGATGCAGAAAAGCTAGTTCATGCATTCATGACCTCTAGACTGGACTATTGTAATGCACTGCTAGGTGGTTGTCCTGAATCTTCAATAAACAAGGAATAACAGTCCATTTTACTTTTCTTAAATAAGACATCCTTGATGACGTATGCAGACTTCAAATGCGACCTCCGGAGGACGCAGCCTCTGAAATGAGACGCAGCTATTGTCAATTTATTAAATTTTTACCAACTCTGAAATAATAATAATAATAATAATTTTAAACTATTATTCATAGTCTCTCATAGCTTAGTAATAACTCTAATAAACTAATAATTTTTTTTTTTTTTTTTTTTTAAATTTTTTTTTTGCAAATGCCAGTTTATATATAATAATTTATTTCCTGCAGAAACATCATGCGATCTTCATGTCTTAGAGTTTGATTCAGTAATGATCTAAATATAGTCCAGTTTATATAAGTCGGTATGTGTGTTTCGATGTTGCCATAGTAATGGTATCTGATGGGACTTATAGAGATCAGCGCATCCATAGCAACCCAACTGTGCAATTTATATTGACTGAGACGCAAAGAGCAAATCTATAAAAGCCATAAAAGATCAGCAGAAGATCAGGTGGGCTATCTGAGAGGATCAGATATAATTTACATGTGTCGGATTTGATTATATCAGCGAGCTGATGATTTATCAACAATTTACATAAATTCAATCTATTCATTTGTAATCACTAAGGCACGTAGCTTTAAGTTTTTTAATGTTCACGTTTAACGAATTATGTTTTTTTGCATGCAAAGTAGGGCTGTCAAAATGGCTGAAAAACTACATTCGAATTTTGTACTTAAATATGATCAAAATTCGAATTATATTCAAATTTAAAATGCATAATTTCAGTTAGGGTGAAGAAAAGCTTTTGGCTTCTCTTCTGAGGCCACAAGAGGGCGCATCGAGCAAAATATTACTAATGCACGTTTATTCAAAGCATAAGATAACATGACTATCGGTGAAAAAAGTGCATAATGTTTAAAATAATGTTTATAAACCAGTTATATTGCTTAAACAACTATAAACAAAACAGCATCGTGTATGCATGCATAGTTTAATACAAAGGGCCGAAAGCCAATCACACAGAGTACATTTTTCATTTAAAAACATGAGTTGCAGTGGGATGGGGAAAAAACCCGCCATAAAATCTCGATATATGTTTTTTTCCAAAGTTAAACCTGCATTAATTTTACATGGCTTTCTAACCATGCGGCTCCTTTGTGCGAGATGCGAGTGCAACTGTGATAGATGCCCCTCTAGAACGGCTTGTTTTCAGTTTTGATGTAAACAAGATCTTCTCCGCATTAATGTTATCTTTTTCCGCTATATTTTTAATGAACAACGCAGCAGCGCCGCATCTAGTGGCTTCAACTGGATAGGCTAACAAAAACATTAAAACGCAATGACACTTACATCGTCATCGCATCTCATGGGCCACTGATAAGGCTTCCTCCTTAACGCACACCTAAAATTCAATGCAACGTTTTTGCATTCGAATGTGGACTTTTATTTTAAATTTGACAAATATTCGAAACTAGATTTTTTTTTGACAGCCCTAGTGCAAACGATCAAAATTTTGTGAACAAAGATTTCAGAATGGTCTAGCTTGACCCAATAATATCCCAGTTTTGTATCTGACTCTGCTACATTTGCTAATGCTGAAGCGCTAATGCAAATTCATCAAAATGAATGCGACAATTTTCAATTCAAGAACTACTTACACAAACATTTTATTACTCATGTTTCATTAATACGCCAGTAAAAGAAGCTAAACTATTTATTGTAATTTGTTTCATGCTATTATGTGATAATTTGCATAATACATTTCAATTATTTTAAAAATGTGATGATTAGGGATGTAACGGTATGAAAATTTCTTATCACAATTATAGTGTCCAAAACTAATGAACTAAAGTGCGGTTATCAGTTAAGTTACGTTAAACTAGGAATCGATAAGAATCGGAATCGATAAGCAGAATCGGAATCGGAATCAATTGGATACCCAACCCTAGTTAGCGCTTAGCTTCGCATTCAAAGATGACGAGGGTGGTAAACTACACACATAATTGTATGTGTATTTGCACAACAAACGCGCTTTATATGCCAACCACGGACCCCTGCTAGCGTCCGCGCCACGGATTACATTTCAATTTACTCCGCCGTCCGTTTCCGTTTGCGCAAATTAGTCTTTTCCACAGATAATTCCCATTGTTAGGAGCCCGAGACCCTCGCGGCGAGATTAAACCGGGAATAAATCTCTGTAATGAGGCTAGATAAAGTTCAGCGCCACTATACGTTACACTCAACCCTTGCAATCCTGATTTTGGCATCCGCCGCTCCTCCATGCGACGGATGTTATTGTCACTTTTGAGTCGATGTGACACTCGGTGGAGCTGGAGTGAGATGAAACGGAGAGGGAGACGCTGAAGTGTTGATCTCAGCAGGTTTCTTGTCTGTCTGTCTCTCTCCGTGTGTCTGGGGACGTTATTAGAGCTTCAGCTCAAACTCCTGCTAGCGAACAATCGGCGTGAGTGTGAGGAGAAACCCAGGAATCATGCATTAAATCTCATCCGCTCCGCCATTATAGTGACAGTTAAGACTGTATGAAACATAATACTAGACTTAATACCAATATATAGGATGTTTCTTGGATGCTCTACTTTGAAGAACCTTAAAGTAATGTCAACATGAAATCAAAATGTACTTTTTTTCTTGTTGAACAACACTCTAAAATACACTCATTATGGAAGTAAAATCGGTAGTAAATTATTTCATGTTGATTTGAAGGGATTTCAAAGTTTTTTTTGTTTTTTTTTTGCGGGTCAGATTTTTGAGACTTTAAAGTCCTGTTTTAGGTTCTCTCTCATTTTCTGTAAATTTGCATTAATATTTGGTGGAAAAACGTTTAAAAACTAAAGTAAATATATTAATATGCGTTTAGGTTTAGATTTTATTTTAAATTAATACTTTTTATTATTTATTTTAAATGTCTTTAATTTTTTATTTATTTTATTTACAATACAGTAATGCAAAATTCAGTCAAAAGTCATTTTTTACATTAAATTATTTATTTTTATTTTTATTTTAATATATATGATATATTTATATACCGTGTTGACCCGAATATAAGACGATGTTTTTTTCTTGGAAATACATCTGAAAAAACGCGGTCGTCTTATATTCGGGCCAATACGGTAATATCAGATTTTAATGTAATGCAAATGTACAAAATTACACTAAATTTCTCTGAATGTATTTTTTATTAAAATTCTATTTTTTGCAATCTGATTTTTTTTGTAATGCAAATGTACACCATAATACCTGACTTTATTTTTTTTTTAAATTTAAATTACATTTTATTTTAAAAGTTAATTTTATTACTTTGCTTGACTTTTTTCCTTCGATTCAGTTCAAATGAAAATAGTTTTTTGCATTATGGAAGTAAAATTGGAATATGGAAATTCAAATGCGTTATTAACTACTTATTAAATAGTTTCTATATATAATATTTTCGCAATCAGATTTTTTATTGTAATGCAAATGTACACCATGATACCTGATGTAATTTAAAAAAAATGAAAATTACATTTTATTTTAAAAGTTAATTTTATTAATTTAGTTTACTTTTTCCATTTTTGTCATATTATTTTTGTTATACTTTTTCATGTTATTTTTGGTGCTTATTCCCACGTTGACATTTTTTCTTTTGTTTGTTCATTGTAATTATTTATTTTAAATATTTTTACTTTAAATAATGTTTTATTATGTTTATATTGCATTGTAAATGTATTTATTTAATTTTAATTTTTTTAATTTTAAAATATTTATTTATTTACTTATTTATTCATTTATGTTTGTCTGAGCTGTAATCGACACTCTATAACACAATACTAACCCTACAGTTCTCTACAGGTGTGGAATTAATCTAATTTCGTTAAATGTACAAATGCCCGAGGACTAATTCTACAGAAACACCAGACACGTAGCAGTGAAATATGACTCAAAACCGCATTAATGAATCTGACTTTCTTTCTAATAGACGTCAGCGTGATGCTGAAGCGTGACTCCACCGATCGCAAAGCTAGAAAACGACGGAGTGAAATGAAAATATTCATTAGCTAAGGCTGGCTAACTCTCCGCCATGCTCCGCGCCTCCACCTTAATTGCACTCATAGCGTCTGGAAATGTCTTTCCAGCGTTTCGTTTGGCCGGCGGCGGCCGAGGTCTGAAGGAGACGATGAATGGAGGGAGAAAACGAGAGGAGAGGTGGAAGATTTCTCACAGCAAATTTCTTTTCCCATCAGCCGCTAATGGCTACGGATATTAGCGCTGGAAGCCGGCGTGTTTCTCAGTCTCGGCTGATTTTCCCGCGACGACCTTTTCTCCCTCTGAAGTGTCGTTTGCAGCTTAATTCAGCAGTTATTGGCTCTTTCATCAAAGTACAGTTCACTGAGTCCTTTAAATGTTGCCTTCGCCCAGAAGACTGTGGAGCTGGATGAAATTAATAATATGTAGGGTAGCGGAGCAATAGCCGGGAAAAAATTAAGCGTCTAGCGCTTCCATCTTCAGAGACACATGCGTCCCGTGAGGATGAGCCGAGGGCTTCATGATTATTAGCACACGTGCAGAATTCACAAGAAAGTGCTGCAGATATTGACAGTCAAACTCGTTATTCGCAAAGACACTTGTGCTTTTATATATATATATAACATTTGCAATCTGTTTTTTTTTTCTAATGTGAGTTTACACCATAATACCTGACTATTTATGTTAATTAAATTGTATTCATTTATTTGTGTTATATTTTTATGCATTTGTTCCTTAATTTGTTAATCAATTTTCATTAATTCCTTCATTTTGTTCTTTCACATTCATAATTCTCTCTTGCTTTTGTTTGTTATTTTTTAATTTAGTATTTTTCAATTATCCATGCATTAATTTTTAAATTACACATAATAAAAGTATTCTTTTTTTTTTGTTCATTTGTCGTTTTTCTTTAATTTGATTTGTTTTTTCTTTTACATTCATAATTCTTTGTCATGTTTTAATTATTTTTTAATTCGTCGTCTATTAATTAAAACTTCAAACAATAGAAGTAACAAAAGAAATAGGTTGTTTCATTTCTTTTTGTTTATTATTAATTCTTTATCTAGTTTTTTGTGTATGTATTATTTTATCTATTTTTCGCGATTAAAATTGCACATTTTTTACAGTTAATACCTCACTTTTTAATTAAATTAAATTTAACTTAAAAGTAAATTTCATTATTTTAGTTGACATTTTAGTTATTAATTAAATTATAATAATAAAAGGAGTTTGTTCCTTTTTTAAGTGAATTTAATTTAAAAGTATCAATTTGTATTTCATTTGACTTTTAATTTTTAAGTATTCATCAATTAAATAGCTAATAAAAGTAGTAAGTTGTTTTGTTTCTTTTTTGTTTATCAATTTGTTCACATAATTCCTTAATTTTTAATTGTTCTTTCAATTGTATACCTTGTATAATTTATTCAGAGATCGCCATGAAAATAACCTTGATGCTGGCATGGCGTTAAAAAGTAAATAAATAAATAAATTAATTAATTGTATTTTCACAGTCTTTCTTTTACTTTTTAGCGTATACCATTTTAGCAATTTTTTCCGTTATAAAACGCTGTACTCTTTACAGTTCTCCAACATCGGCATACGAATCTAATTCTCCCACTTACGTATTTTATTGTATTAATTTTGTGCAACTAACAAGATTTTACACCATAATCAGCACAGATGACGTAAAGCGATGGCGTAGGTTTTGCGCACGGGCCTCGTTGTGATGATTTTGCTGCTGTTTTGTTTCTCTGGTAGATCACGCAGGAGGAGGGCGAGTTCATGATCACGTTCCCGTACGGATATCACGCCGGATTCAACCACGGCTTCAACTGCGCCGAGTCCACGAACTTCGCAACCCTGCGCTGGATCGACTACGGCAAGATGGCCACGCAGGTGAGCGCGAGTTTAGCTCGACAGACGACAGACCCAGCGGTTCACTGCACGACTCCCTTCAGTCACTGCGCCTTTCTCACACTCATTCTTGTGTTTTGTTCTTTTGTGCTTTCGTTAGTTATTTCACATGCTTTCATTGATTCTTGCTTCTTTGTGCCTGATTCATTTGCTCGTTCATTCATCCTTTCATTTGCTCTCATTTGCTGCTTTTGTTTGCTCGTTCACATCCCTTCACGTTTTTTCCTTTCTTTTGGGTTTTGTAAATTTTTGTTTGTTTTTCTTTTGATTTTCCCTTTTCGTTTGTTATTCTTTTTGCTTGTCATTTTCGTTTGTTCTTTCTTTTTGTTTGTCCTTTCTTTTCATTTTCTTTTTGTTTGTCCTTTTCATTGATTCTTTCTTTTTGATTCTTTTTGATTGTTCTTTTTCTTTCTTTTCGTTTGTCCTTTTCATTACTTTTTTCTTTCTGTTTGTCTTTCATTTGTTCTTTCGTTTTGATTGTTCTTTTCTTTTTGTTTGTTCTTTCTTTCTATTTGTCCTTTTCATTGTTTTTTTGTTTGTCCTTTTTGTTGTTTGTTTGTTTTTATTTTCTTTTGTCATTTTCGTTTTCTTTATTTTTGTTTGTCCTTTCTTTTGATTTTCTTTTTGTTTGTCCTTTTCATGTTCTCTTTTTATTGTTTCTTTTTGATTGTTTTCGTTTGTCCTTTTCATTACTTTTTTCTTTCTGTTTGTCTTTCATTTGTTCTTTCGTTTTGATTGTTCTTTCTTTTTCTTTTTCTTTTTGTTTGTGCTTTTTCTTGTTTGTTGTTTCTTTTCATTTGTCCTTTTTGTTCTTTCTTTTTCTTTTTGTTTCTTCTTTCTTTTTGTTTATTGCCTTTCATTTGTTCTTTGTTCTTTTTTTTTATTTGTTCTTTATTTATATTTGTCCTTTTCATAGTTTTTTTTGTCCTTTTTGTTGTTTGTTTGTTTTTCTTTTCTTTTGCCCTTTTCGTTTATTCTTTTTTGCTTGTCATTTTCATTTGTTCTTTATATTTCTTTTCATTTTCTTTTTGTTTGTCCTTTTCATGTTCTTTCTTTTTATTGTTTCTTTTTGATTGTTCTTTTTCTCTTTTCGTTTGTCCTTTTCATTCGTTTTTTCGTTTGTCCTTTTCATTCGTTTTTTTGTTTGTCCTTTTTGTTCTTTTGTTTTTCTTTTCATTTGTTCTTTTCGTTTGTTGTTTGTTCTTTTTTGTTCTTTCTATTTATTGTTTCTTTTTGATTGTTCTTTTTCTCTCTTTTTGTTTGTCCTTGTTTGTTTGTTCTTTTTGTGCGTCCTTTTCATTACTTTTTTCTTTTTGTTTGTCGTTTTCGTCCGTTCTTTTGTTTTGATTGTTCCTTTCATTTCCTTGGGTTTTTTTTGTTCTTTTTCTGTTCTTCCTCTCTTGCTAGCTTTATTTTGTTTGTCCTTCTCTCTCCCGTGATCTGCATGTATTGTAATGATTAGCGATGTGCTGAATGTGGGGTCACAGACGCGCAGCTAATTCAAGCTCATGGTCTTGTGTTTGAATCTCTCTCGCGTCGCTCTCAGTCCCACTCTTTATTTCCGTTCCTCTTCTGCAGGCGTCTGACGGAGAGCCTCGTTAGTCAGAGATCTGGAAACCTGCACATTCATGACAAAACACTGATTTCTGTCCTGTTAAAGAATCTTTTATGTGCAATAGCAGTGTTGCTGATGCTGTGAACATGCATATTTGTTATATATACATTTTTATGCGTGAAAAATTAAAAAATTTTAATGGTGCCGTGAATTAATCTTTCAATCAGATTAAAAAAAAGCACATTAAAATCATTGTGATATTCACAGTATTGCTTGATTTTCTATCATTGTGAATGTACTGTGAATAAATCGCCCATCGCGTGTGAGATCTCAGAGAAACCGGTAATAATCGAACTGCAACGGCTCATGTAATGGCCAGACCGGGTCTAGAGAGAGAGACACGATGAGTTTACAGAGTTATTAACATGTTCATCTCCGATATGAGATGCAGCTTCATTGCTCTGGTGTCTTCAGAGGCCTGTGATTGTTTCTCTCTCCATTTCCATTTATTGGTTTAGCAGTGAGAAATTCAGCAATAAAAGAGATTGATCTCAGAGAGTTCAGTGTCAAAATAATTGTTTTTGTTCTTTTTTCAACTTTATTTTACGGTGTAAAAACTTTTATACTCACTTTTTATTCACTTTTTATACATATCTTTAATTCTTTTTTTTTGTTTTGTTTCATTTTAAATTTATATATTCACTACAATGCGAAACTTTGACATTTTTTAAGGCAAGGATGCATTAAATTGATCAAAAGCTAAAGTAAAGACATTTACAATCTTACAAAAGATTTCTGTTTAAAATAAATGCTATTCTTTTGAGCTTTCTATTTATCAAAGAATCCTGAAAAATTAAGCTTTGCATCATGGGAATAAGTTACATTTTAAAAAATATATTAAAATAGAAAACTGTTATTTTAAATAGTAATAATATTTTAAATTTTTTGATCAGATTAATGCAGCTTTGGGATCATAAGAGACTTCTTTAAAAAACAGAAACAAATATTGCCTCAAACTTTTAAACCGTAGTGCATATATATATATTTTTTTACAATGTTTTCCAAATATGCTTATAAAAATGTATTTATATAAATATATATTTACAATTTTTACCAGTATTTTGAAGTTTTTAGGGACTTTTTTGCCATTTTGCATATATATATATATATATATTTCTCCTTTTTCTCCAATTATTCCACTACAGATTTAATGTTAAATATGTTTTTATTTTTATATTTAACATTTTATGCATTTTATTTTTATTCATTTATACTATTAATTTTATATTTATTAGTTTTAACTTATATTACTTTAAATTATTATGCATTATTTATTATTTATTTATTACTCTTTTAATTTACTTATATATATATATATTTATAAATATATGCTTTTTATATGCTTTTTTCCAGTTTAATTTTTCATTGTTGCAGTCTAAAATAATACAATACATACTTTTTCTTTTTTAAACAGATTTTGAAACACACACACACACACACACACACATATGTATCTGCCTATTGTCACAATTTTTGCTAAAGAAATGTAGAAGTGTTTTGGAAACAGCTGAGTCTCAGTTACGCTCCTGAAAAATGTTCACAGCATGATTGTACTTTTAGTTTTGGTTGGTTCCTCTCCTCAGCACCGCTTGTTTTCCAGGTGGAGTCGGATCCTTCCAGTCGGGCTGGAATTGCATTTCTGAGCATAATATGGCAAGCCCTGGAGTTACTCTGTGAGACATTGACATTTCAGAGTGAAGAATAGCGCTTGTTGCCATTATTATGCCCACACACACACACACACACACACACAGGGTTTGCCGTGTTTGTCTTCACTTCAGCTGCAGAATGTTTCTGGTAATTGAACAGCAGCTCCGGCGCAGGAAATAACGGCTCGATCTAATACAGCCAACTGCAGCTCGCAGGAAAATGACTTTCATTTCCATCCGTCTCTCTCTCTCGCTGTAGACTGAGAGATGTTGATTTGTGCGTTTTTCACTTCGGTCCACGCCGTGCAAACTCTGCGATTAAAAGCGTGTTTTTTTCCCTTCCAGTCGTCGGCGCTGATGATTTAATCATCTCACGTCTGCGCACCTGCATGAAGACTTATTTCATCTAATCATCACATCTCGTCTCCATCGCCTTCGTTTTCCTTTCAATCGTTGTTTCAGACACGACTCCCATGATGCAGTTCATTTGATTCTCATCTGTTATACAGTTTCATCTTTTTGAACCCCAATATTTTGTAGTTGTTAAGGTCCTTTTTTTAGTGAATTTGCATATATATTATAAAAACACAATATTTTGTTGTCGTTGAAATATTCTACTTCAAATTTACTTTAAATCTGCTCCTAGCAAATTGATTTAAAAGTACTTATGTATTTAAATAATCTACATTGAATTTTTTAAATTTAAATATTTGTATTAATGTGTAGTATTATTTTTTTAATGTATTTTATTTTAATTTAGATTACCTTGTATAATTCTTTTAATTTAAATATATTAATTTATATATTTGTGTGTTAGATATATTTATTTTTAATTTGCATAGTATTTTATTTTATAATAATGAATTTGTATTAATATTACATTAATTATGCTAATATTTATTCATCATTATTAATGCATTAATATTTTTAATATATAATATTTATAAATATTTAACACATTTTAAATTAATTTACATTTTATTCATATTACTCTAGATTGTTCTTTTAATCTCAAAACTGAAGGCCAAAAATAAAATGAAAAATGCGTGCAAAAGTGTATGTTTAAACTGAATAATATAATGCAATATAAATTAAAATTAATACATTTTTAAAAATGATACTATACAATAATACAAATAAATAAATAAATACACATTTTTTTGTGCTGATTAGCCCCGCCCTCCCTGGAATCTCATTGGTCTACAATATCACTCCACATAGTTGTGTACTAAACTTTAAATTCATTCTGATTGGCCGTCATTGTGTCACATCATATATCATGCAGTCAGAACTGTTTTACAATTGTTGACTCTAAAGTTGTTGGTTCTCGTTTGTCTTCTGCAGTGCACGTGCCGTAAAGACATGGTGAAGATCTCCATGGACGTCTTCGTTCGCTGTCTGCAGCCTGACCGCTACGAGCTGTGGAAACAGGGGAAAGACAACACGGTCCTGGACCACCTGAAACCCACGAGCCTCACCAGCTCCAAGCTGGAGCACTGGAGGAAAACCAGAGTCACGTACAGAGAGAAGCTCCTGCGCAGGTGCCCACAATTTTCAGTGTTTTATTTTGTTGCGGCAAAAATCTGCTAGTTGGCCTTTATTGTTGATTTTAGAAACTAATTTTCGTCAGTCCCCTGAAAAAAAAAAAAACATGCTTTATGGAAACTTGTTTTGTTTTAACATGTCACCACGAAAATGTTCGTAAGTAGTGAGTATACTATGTGCTTTTAATGCAAAACGCAAAACATTGTTAAATTGCTCATAGTATCTTATTGGAATGATAAAAGTAAAAAGTCGAGATGTAGGAATGACACGTTACAATGACGTTTATGGTCAGATATAGTAGTGCTGGGCGGTATACCGGTTCATACCGAATACCGGTGTTTATTTTTGTTATGATATGAATGTTTAAAATACCGCAATACTAGTACAGCTATTGTAATACAGAAAAAATTGAATTTATGGTATTTTTTTTGTTACTGGTCAACAACGTGCAAATGCATTGTTTCGTTTTAACAACGTCTCTGCGAAAATTTGCCATGGATGTGAAATTACTTTTATTGTTAGAATTTTAATAATTAGAATTTTATCAAGTCAGAAAACTTGGTTTGAAATAAAAGTTATCCATTTTGGTTGTTCTTCATAGAGCTCACGCAAAGGTTTTTCCGGTGGGAAAAAAAATCATTGTTTAATTTTAATGATTTTAATTGTTTAATTTTGAATCGGTTTGAATCGTAATAAATAAAAACTATCAAGTGGGAAACGTTTGGGTTGAAATAAAAGTTAATTATCCATTGCGTTGTTTTTTTTTCTGAAGTGCTTGGGCAAAGTTTCTATCGACCTTTACTGTTCGAATTGTAATAAATAAAAACTATCAAGCGAGAGGTTTTTGGGTTGAAATAAACATTTGTTATCCGTTTATGTTACTTTTTTGTAGAGCTCAGGTGAAGTTTTTATTAACCTTTGACCTTTACTGTTCGTATCATAACAAATAAAAACTATCAAATGGGATAACATTTGGTTTTAAATAAAAGTTTATCCATTTGCAATGTTTTTTTGTAGACCTCTGCAAGGTTTTTATTGACATTTCACCTTTAATTTTCGAATCGTAATACATAAATCTATGAAGTGGGAAAAGGTTTTGTTTCGTAGAGCTTAGGCAAAGTTTTTATTGACCTGTTACTTGAATTGTAATAAATAAAAAGTATCAAGTAGGAAACGTTTTGTTTAAAATAAAAGTTTATCCATTTGCGATGTTTTTTGTAGACCTCTGCAAGGTTTTTATTGACATTTCACCTTTAATTTTCGAATCGTAATACTTTTTTTTTTACAAATTTTTACTTTTAATACTAATTTGTGTTCGCGTTGTTGTTGTTTTTTTTCGTGGAGCTTAGGCAAAGTTTTTATTGACCTGTTACCTGAATTGTAATAAATAAAAAGTATCAAGCAGGAAACGTTTTGTTTAAAATAAAAGTTTATCCATTAGCGATGTTTTTTGTAGAGCTCCGACAAAGTTTTTATTGACTTTTGACCATTACAGTTCAAATCATAATAAATAAAAACTATGAAGTGGGAAATGTGTGAGTTGAAATAATTTTGTTATCCGTTTGTGTTGTTTTTTTTTTTTCGTAGAGCTCAGGCGAGGATGAAACAGTTCCGGCGTCTGAAGCTGGAGGAGGTGAAGGTCCTGGTGGAGGACGGAGTGGAGCTGGATATGAGTGAGTATCTACGTAAGGTGGAGGAGCGCGAGCAGCAGCGACGGCAGCAAAGGGACGAGCGCATGGCGCGGGAGGCGCTCCTCACGCTGGAGGCGCTGGAGAGGGAGGAGCAGGAGCAGGCGGAAGCGGCGCTTCGGGAGGAAGGTGACGGGAGGGAACTTTCCTCACGCTGGAGGCGCTGGAGAGGGAGGAGCAGGAGCAGGCGGAAGCGGCGCTTCGGGAGGAAGGTGACGGGAGTGAACTTTTAACATATAGAAACCACCCCATAAACCCTAGCAACCACATAGTAACACGCCTTGTTATTACTGAACGTGTGATGGTATTTGCTTGCCATTCCTCCATCTTTGTTGTTGTTCAGCCGGTGAAGACGGAAAAACAGATTCCCAGGATCCTCCGCCGGAAAACAGAGAGGAGGAGAAGAAGAAGAAGAAGAAAAAGAAGAAGCCAAAGCATCCCGACGAGCTCTCCTTCCAGCAGGTGTTTGAGCATTTCGCTTCCAGCGACATTGAGAGTAATGGAGCCACTCCCGGCCTGCAGGTCAGCGCTTTCTCTGATCCCAAAAGGGTTTTTAGGGGATTTTAAACGTTGAGGTAAATTATCGTTAAATGTTTTTGTTCTCAGCCAAGTCCCTTCACGAAGCTGAAGAAGAAAGTTGAGGTAAAGAAGAGTCGAAGACATCCGTTCAGCAAGCCGCCCATGCGCTCTCCTCACTCCATAGTCAAACAGGAAGCCTCCAGCGACGAGGGTGAGTACTGCTTTCATGACGTCATTAACGATAAACAGTAAACGCAATGTACTTTAAGTATGAAATTTAAATTAATACTTAATATTTTGGGCCTCATTCATGAAACGCAAGTAGATTTCTGTGTAATTTGTTCGAAAAAACATTATTAATAATCATATATTAATAAATTAAATTTCAGTGTAACATTTTATGTAAGATCGGATTTACAAAAGATTTTCGTGAATTTGTTTTGCTCATGTTTCGAATGAATTTCATAATGACGTCCTTAAAATGACATAAAGCCATTCTTGCATGCACAGAAACGTTTTTGTTAAATATATTCAAAATAACTTGCAAAATACTATGATTTTAAGGTTATTCGTAATATTTTTTAAATTGTTCGTAGAGCGACGTGTTTTTTAAATGTAGTTTGTAATAATGTCTGTAAAATGGAATGTTTGTAAAGTGTTCTTTCATAGTTCATTGAATTTAATGCAGAAATTTGCATTAGATTAGTTTTACGAAAAATTTTGATGAATTAATTTTGCTGGTGTTTCAAATTAAGTTCGTAATGACATTTTTTGTAAATTTGTTTATAAACCCATTCTTGCATACACAGAAAATAGTTTTTCTAATCTTTCAAAAATTACATTTGCAATAACGTACGAAAAGTCTGATGATGTTCTTACAGCTTTGCGTAAAATGTGCATAAATTGAATGCGGCAGTTTATCCAAAAATAACTTTTTATAAAAGATTTACCTGAATTCGTTTTGCTCCTCATGCATAGATAGCGTTCAAAATGGCAGTCGTAAAATCAAATGATATTTTTAAATTGTTCATAAAGCTATTGTTAAATTGCATGTTTTGCTTGTTTTTTTTTTTTTAAATGTAGTTTGTAATAATGCCAGTAAAATCAATGATGTTCATAAACTATTCATGCATAATTCATTGAATTTAATGCAGAAATTTTTGTTAGTATAGTTTTCCAAAAAATTTACATTAATTCATTTTGAAAGTTCTTAGTGACATCAGAGGACTTATGAAAATGTTTATGGAGCCATTCTTGCATGCACAGAAACTCGTTTTTCCTCACGTTTCAAAAATTATATTTGAAATAATGTACGAAAAAACTAATGATGTTCAAATTTTAATTAGACAATTTTTAAATTGTTCATAAAGCTGATCTTGAATTGCATGTTTTTTTGTCCATATAATCCAATAATGTCCATAAAAAAATTGAATGACATTCGTAAAAATATTCTTTCTTAAATTTTTGAATTTGCATTAGAATAGTTTTATGAAAAATGTACGCAAAATTGTCTTGCTAGTTTCATAAATGACCATAAAATTTGTAGTCGTAAAATCATAGTCGTAAAATCGAATGACGTTTGTAGAATTGTTTGTAAAAAACATCCTATGTAAATTTAAATCTGTGACATTTCATTGTTTCATGAGTGAACTTCATGATGTTCTTAAAAGATGTATAAAAAAAAAAAAAAAAGTATGTAAATTTGTGTTACTTTTTAAATTGGTGAAAATTATTGGTTAATTTATGGAAGAAAAGTTTTAGAAATGATTTGTAAATTTGTTTTACTAGCTTCTTGAATGAGGCCCAATTTATGACAATGCAAGTTATTAAATTACAATATTCAGCAATTGTTATCACATGGAGTTCAGGAGAACAAAAGAAACTTTGCACCCTGGGTAAATGTCTGATGGCATATTTTCCACTGAAGAAAAAGATGTTAAAAGTTAGATATGTTTTTACAATATGAATGTTTCTAGAACATTTCAGGCCGGCGTTTCATTTCAGAGTGTTCTGGTTTGATGGCGACATGTTGTTTTGTGTTTGTTTGTTTGTTTGTTTGTTGTGAAAGTGTACACTCGCGAGCACAAAGAGCAAAAGCAATAAAGTATGAAAGAAAGCAGCCACAAACAATCAGCGCTTTATAAGACGGGGCGTGTGAAAGATGGTTATTGATTTGTCTGTGCTGTGAGTTATGAAGAGACAGACAGCTGTAAACCCGCACCACCCGCTGTCACTGTAGGGGGCATCAAATCTCTCCAAAAATACATCTTCACCTGCTGTCTGTAGAGTCACGGCTCAGAGGAAGAGGACAACACTCATACTGAGCCATGTTTCACTTCTATCTGATTAATTTAGCTCTAAACTATGTGCATTTTCAGTGCTTACGAGGCAGAATCGCATTAAAATTCTTCTTATTTAGCTTCTGCACATTTTACAATTATTGTTGCATCTGTCTGTCTAGACATCTAAATATCTGTCAGTTTGTCTAAAGATTTGTCTATCTGTCTGTCTAAATATCTCTATCTATCTATCGTTCGTTCGTTCGTTCGTTCTTTTGTTCGTTCGTTCTTTTGTTCGTTCGTTCGTTCAGTCATTCTATCTATCTATCTATCTATCTATCTATCTGTCTATCTATCTATCTATCTATATATATATATATCTATCATTTGTTCATTCGTTCGTTCTATCTATCTATCTATCTATCTATCTGATAAGACTGTTTACTGACAAGCTACGCAAAATCGCAGGCGATTCATTGCCGATTATGAACGTGATTTTGCGTAGCTTGTCAGTGATTTACGGCTCTGTGTAGTAAATGCCGCTCCATCTGTCTGCACAAGCTGGAGATTTACTACTAATCACAGAACCGGCTTTACTGACAAGATGAGCATGAAAATCGCATTCGATTTTTTGCACAGCCCTAGCTGTAGTGTGTATCTCTGATGTGATTCTCACACACGTCGTCTCTCTCTGTGTTTCTGTAGAGATGTACTCTGGGCTGCCTGTAGGTGGCGGCGTTCAGCCGGAGGCCAAGAAGTCCGAGGAGAGCGCGCTGTGGCAAAACCGTTTGCCAAACTTCCTGGCCGAGAAACAGTTCAACGCTGCGATGGCGACCATCGAGCCGCACTGCGCCGTCTGCACGCTCTTCTGTCCGTACACACAGGTAATGCACTGAGCGCTGCTACAGTATCAAAATACTGAAATAGTATGTCATCAATACATAATAGTATATCATAATACATAATCAGACTTTTGACTATCAGCACAAAGTCTGGTCCACTTCAATACTTTTTTAACCAAAAACTGCCCGATTGAAGTGGAAGTTGTTTTAAATCCGTGTTTATTTCTCTTTGGTTTAGCATGCTCTCCTCTCTCTTGTGTTTTTGTGCGTGTTTAGCCCGTTAAAGACCCCTTCCACCTCTCAGACACGTCCGGTCTGTTGTCGCGGGTCGGCTGTCGCACGCGTCCGCTGGTTCCAGAGATGTGCTTCAGCGCGGGTGCCGAGAACACCGAACCGCTGCCGTCGAACTCCCACATCGGTGACGACGGCACCAGCGTCCTGCTGTCCTGCGGGAGCTGCGGTCTACAGGTCCACGCCAGTGAGTAACACACCTCACATGTGCTTCTCATGATGCAAAGAGACTTATAACAGCGTTAATGTGTTAAGCTAAAGGCCGGTTCACACAGAACGTGTTTTTGAATTACAGTGCACTGGCATTTAATCATTTTTCTGTACAAATGTGCTTGATGGACGCCTTTGACTTGTTACTTCATGCCTTACTACTTTTTTAGGTTTATACTATTGTTTGATACTTTAATACTCATACATAAATAGGTTAATTCCTTATTACATTTTTATTACATTTTACAAAAAAAGTTTCTGTTTTAATAAATGCATTTTTTGTCAAGACAAATGAGACAGAATCAGCCGTTGTGAATGGTGTGGCCAACCTAACCCCGCCCCTGCGTTAATCGTGTCAAATATTTTTAACGCTGTTAAACTGAAAAAATTTATCGTCTGCGATCATTTTGACAGCACTAATATATACATACATACACATATATATATATCAATTAAAATGGTAAAAAATAATATATTTTATGAATAATATATATTTTAATATATTACCTTTATTTTTTTCCTGGTTATTTATTTATTTATTTTGTTTATTTATTGGTGTGTTGCCACTGTTTTTCCTAAAAGACATAAAAGAAGTCTATTATAGACTATTATACTATATAATAACTATATAATACTAATATAAAATGTTAGTATTGTGTTAGTCTCTTGGCCTTCCTCCTAATAAAAGAAGTCAAAAACTCTCCCATCTTTTCACGTCTGCACCTGTATCTCCAGCTGTTTGTTTGCCTCCTTCACACCAATCTGCATATTTCCGTCTGTGTTTGCTAATAAACGCCCTTGATTCTGTCTTTATCTGGTCGCGAGAGCGTCTCACAGCGTCACTCCAGCCAATCTACCGTCAGTCAGGATGAACTCCAGTTATTTATTTAGACGAGCACAGAAAAAAAACCTCCCGAAGAGGAAAACACAGACGAGAAAGCGGCTCGTTTCGCCGGTTTCTCTCCACGGCGCGAGTCTAAGCCGCGGAGCCAATTAGCCGCGAGTTCACCGAGGTGACGCCGTGCTCTGATTGGCCCGTTTATGCTTTAAGCGAAAATGACAGTTTAGACCAAACTATTTCAGTTTTCTTGGTGTTTTTGTGTTTTCCAGAAGCATCCGGCCGTGGTATTTGCCATCGGCTGACGATATGATTAGATTTACTCGCGAAAGAACGACGAATGAGCGTCAGCGTGCTAAAAAACCGCTCGGTTTCGCTCAGATACCTTTTCGATGACGGTTTGTAAGTTCATTACGGCGAGTTGTTCAGATTTATGAAGTGCGATCGCTCTCGCATGAGCCGTCACACGTTCGTCTGCTTTTAGCAGCGCTAATCAGTTTACCGTCGCTCTGTTTTCACTCTGTCAAACTAATTCAAGTCGTCACTGTGTGTCAGAAGAGTACTTGCTCATATTTTACCTGCACTGCTGTCAGCTCCACTCAAGCTTTCTGAAAGAAGCACAGCTTATGAAACAGATATTTCTAGCTCGTAAATCTCACCCGATGACCCGCGTTCGATAGAAATAGCTGATATTTAATGTGCACCTGTGTTCATGTCATATCAGTTATATATTACTGCACCAGATACGGTAAACGGCCTACAGTTACTGTATTAATTAGTGGAAGCTTTGTTCATGCAACTCTTATTAAAACTACAATAATAATAATTATTTGTATTAGTATTATTGTTATATTTTTGTACATTTAACTATTTCTTTGTTCATTTTTAGTTTTTTGGTCATTTATTAATTCATTTTGTATATTATTGTCTTCTATTGTTTGTTCTTGTGTGTTTTTTTTTTTCTTTTGTTTATTCTTAATTTGGTTCTTTTTATATTTTTTTGTCATTCTTTTTGTTTTGTCACTCATTTCTTCCATTCTATACTTTGTTCTTTTTTTCTTTTGTTTATTTATTTATTTTTTTGTTTATTCTGTTTCTGCTTAATTAGATTTTTTTTGTCTTTATTTGTCTGTTCTTTCTTTCTTTCTCTTTTTGTTATTCTCTTATTTTGTTTTCACTATTTTCTTTTCCCCCTTTTGTTTACTTGTTTAGTTGTTTTTTTCCCCTTTCATTTCTCCTTAATTTGTATCTTTTTTATTCTTTTCTTTTTTTGTTTTTGTGTCACTTGTTTCTTCCGTTCTATATTTTTTTCTTTTATTTGTGGTTATTTTGTTGCTTTTTTTATATCTTACTTTTTGTTTTTTTCTTTAATAATAATAATGCTAATAATTTAAGTATGATCATTTTATGTATGTATATGTTATTTCTTTTGTTTCTTTTTTGTTTGTTACTTTGTTTCTGCTTAATTAGTTTGTTGTCTTTATTTGTCTGCCATTCTTTCTTTCTTTCTTTCTTTCTCTTTTTGTAATTGAATGACTGAATGATGCATTTTATATTGTCATATTTTATATTCATTAGTTCACTTTTTATTAGTTTATTTTTCCCTTTTTGGTTAATCTTTTTTTTCTCTTTCATTTCTCCTTAATTTGGATCTATTCTATTTATTTTGTCTTTTTTTTCATTCTTTCACTCTTTTTTGTTTATTTTGTTTCTTTTTTGTCTTTAAAGTTTTTCTTTCATTAGTTTTTTTTTTCTTTAATAATAATAAATATATTACTATTATCACTTTTATTTATATATGTATTATGTAATTCGTTTGTGTTGTTTGTCTTTGTTTTTTATTCTTTTGTTTCAGCTTTTTTTGTTAATTTTTAATTTGTCTTTTTCGTCTGTCATTTGTTTTTCATTTTTTTCTTTTTGTTATTCTCATATTTTATTTATATTCATCTGTCTTTATTTTATTTGTTTATGCTTTGTTTTTGTATCATTTTAATATAATAATACTTTTTTCACAAATATTTTAAAGGAAAAAAATTATGTCTTTAATCAGTTTACTCTTAACTTGGTTTAATGTAATTAATAAGCCACTCAAGGCTGTATGCAATAGGGATTTTACGGCATCAAAGCCCCTTTCCTATAGTAAAAAATCCCTTTACTATAGTAAAATCACTACATTTTGACCTCAAGTGACTTAGTGCTTTCATTTACTGTCTCCATGCCGTGAGCTTCCCGCGGCTCCCCGGAGGTGTTTGAAACGCTCAGATTCCCTCGACTTCCTCTTACAGAGGCGACAGCGCTCCACGGCGCGAGTCTAAGCCGCGTAGCCAATTAGCCGCGAGTTCACCGAGGTGACGCCGTGCTCTGATTGGCCCGTTTATGCTTTAAGCGAAAATGACAGTTTAGACCAAACTATTTCAGTTTTCTTGGTGTTTTTGTGTTTTCCAGAAGCATCCGGCCGTGGTATTTGCCATCGGCTGACGATATGATTAGATTTACTCGCGAAAGAACGACGAATGAGCGTCAGCGTGCTAAAAAACCGCTCGGTTTCGCTCAGATACCTTTTCGATGACGGTTTGTAAGTTCATTACGGCGAGTTGTTCAGATTTATGAAGTGCGATCGCTCTCGCATGAGCCGTCACACGTTCGTCTGCTTTTAGCAGCGCTAATCAGTTTACCGTCGCTCTGTTTTCACTCTGTCAAACTAATTCAAGTCGTCACTGTGTGTCAGAAGAGTACTTGCTCATATTTTACCTGCACTGCTGTCAGCTCCACTCAAGCTTTCTGAAAGAAGCACAGCTTATGAAACAGATATTTCTAGCTCGTAAATCTCACCCGATGACCCGCGTTCGATAGAAATAGCTGATATTTAATGTGCACCTGTGTTCATGTCATATCAGTTATATATTACTGCACCAGATACGGTAAACGGCCTACAGTTACTGTATTAATTAGTGGAAGCTTTGTTCATGCAACTCTTATTAAAACTACAATAATAATAATTATTTGTATTAGTATTATTGTTATATTTTTGTACATTTAACTATTTCTTTGTTCATTTTTAGTTTTTTGGTCATTTATTAATTCATTTTGTATATTATTGTCTTCTATTGTTTGTTCTTGTGTGTTTTTTTTTTTCTTTTGTTTATTCTTAATTTGGTTCTTTTTATATTTTTTTGTCATTCTTTTTGTTTTGTCACTCATTTCTTCCATTCTATACTTTGTTCTTTTTTTCTTTTGTTTATTTATTTATTTTTTTGTTTATTCTGTTTCTGCTTAATTAGATTTTTTTTGTCTTTATTTGTCTGTTCTTTCTTTCTTTCTCTTTTTGTTATTCTCTTATTTTGTTTTCACTATTTTCTTTTCCCCCTTTTGTTTACTTGTTTAGTTGTTTTTTTCCCCTTTCATTTCTCCTTAATTTGTATCTTTTTTATTCTTTTCTTTTTTTGTTTTTGTGTCACTTGTTTCTTCCGTTCTATATTTTTTTCTTTTATTTGTGGTTATTTTGTTGCTTTTTTTATATCTTACTTTTTGTTTTTTTCTTTAATAATAATAATGCTAATAATTTAAGTATGATCATTTTATGTATGTATATGTTATTTCTTTTGTTTCTTTTTTGTTTGTTACTTTGTTTCTGCTTAATTAGTTTGTTGTCTTTATTTGTCTGCCATTCTTTCTTTCTTTCTTTCTTTCTCTTTTTGTAATTGAATGACTGAATGATGCATTTTATATTGTCATATTTTATATTCATTAGTTCACTTTTTATTAGTTTATTTTTCCCTTTTTGGTTAATCTTTTTTTTCTCTTTCATTTCTCCTTAATTTGGATCTATTCTATTTATTTTGTCTTTTTTTTCATTCTTTCACTCTTTTTTGTTTATTTTGTTTCTTTTTTGTCTTTAAAGTTTTTCTTTCATTAGTTTTTTTTTTCTTTAATAATAATAAATATATTACTATTATCACTTTTATTTATATATGTATTATGTAATTCGTTTGTGTTGTTTGTCTTTGTTTTTTATTCTTTTGTTTCAGCTTTTTTTGTTAATTTTTAATTTGTCTTTTTCGTCTGTCATTTGTTTTTCATTTTTTTCTTTTTGTTATTCTCATATTTTATTTATATTCATCTGTCTTTATTTTATTTGTTTATGCTTTGTTTTTGTATCATTTTAATATAATAATACTTTTTTCACAAATATTTTAAAGGAAAAAAATTATGTCTTTAATCAGTTTACTCTTAACTTGGTTTAATGTAATTAATAAGCCACTCAAGGCTGTATGCAATAGGGATTTTACGGCATCAAAGCCCCTTTCCTATAGTAAAAAATCCCTTTACTATAGTAAAATCACTACATTTTGACCTCAAGTGACTTAGTGCTTTCATTTACTGTCTCCATGCCGTGAGCTTCCCGCGGCTCCCCGGAGGTGTTTGAAACGCTCAGATTCCCTCGACTTCCTCTTACAGAGGCGACAGCGAACCACCGACCCGAATGAACAAAACAACAACAGCAGCATCTCCAGCTTGTTTGCTTTCCAAAGGCTTGAAGAAAGGGCCGTGAAGTGAAAGACAGCTTGTTAGTCGACGCTGTCTTTGCCTCCTCGCTTCTCCATGCTATTTGGGGTTTTTGCTAAGCGCTCGTACGCTTGAACTCACTCGCAGCACTTACGAAAATGGCTCGCCAGAACATGTGCGCGTGTTGCATATTAAACTAATGCCCGGAGGCCGTGTGTGTATCCCGTCCTCCATTACGGCTCCGGCTGGGCTCGGGCCACGCCGCCCCGCTGCTCGTGTTTACCTGCAGAAAGCTGCTGATTTCGATAAGGCGGGAAGAGCGGCAAATGACAGCGTGTCAACAGCAGCTTTCCGTTCGCGTGAGCTTTCACCTCTGGTGCGCGCAATATCACGGTGCATTTTCCTGACGCGCGCTCGCAGGGAGTCTGCGGTAATTACCAGAGATTGTCTTACTATAGGGAGATGAGAGCAGTGTTGCCAGATTGGATGGACGATTTCCAGCCCAAAAGCTCACAAAAACCCGCCCAAAACTTTAACTGTCAAAATAATGTGATGAAATATGTAAATCAAGGTTGATAAGGACCATTTTTAACTCCTTAAAACAAAATAATGACGACAAAATAATATAAATATAACGTTGGATAAATTTCCCAGGTAAACGGATCAAATCGGGGCAAATAGCCTACATTAAAGAGAATTAGGCTACCGAACATGAATAAAATATGCAACCAGACACTGTCAAAACGGCAATCAAGAAATTAACCAATAGCAGTTTTCAAGGATTTATCAATCTGGACCGTTTAAAAGATAAAAGACAGGATTGTATAAACCGACATATTTAGTTTCGGTTTTGATAATTCAAACGTGCTCTGATTTCGGAGTTGCAGTGATAGAGCCTTCGGGTCATCTCACTCCACAATAATTCATGTTTTGAGAGTTGAGTCACTCTCCCACTCTTTATATTTAGGCATTGTGATTACTTGAATATACAGTCATACTACATTCAAAATTAGATGCGTTATAACTTATCACGCTAAAAACATAACGTCTGTCTGCTGAGCCCTCGTGATAAATGCGGCTGTCGATGTTTACATCAGCACCAGCGCCTCTTTAGTGTGTGTGTGTGTGTGTGTGTGTGTGTGTGTGTGTGTAGAA
>NW_015654494.1:313704-316355 GCF_001515625.1 Sinocyclocheilus rhinocerous
AATCATAACGTCTGTCTGCTGAGCCCTCGTGATAAGTGCGGCTGTCGACGTTTACATCAGCACCAGCGCCTCTTTAGTGTGTGTGTGTGTGTGTGTAGTAACGTTGTGATGACTGATTGGATGCAGTACATGCATACTTGGGCTTGTTTGTTAAACAATTAGCCTATGCAATTTATATGTTTGAAAACCGCCAAACTGACCTCAAACCAGCCCAAATTTTGTCCAGCCGCCCAAGCCTATTGGAACCCGTCCAATCTGGCAACACTGGATGAGAGGGTCTGTATTACTTACTATTCACCTTTTTCTTCCCGTAAAAATGGGCGCGGCCATTTGTAAATTCTATGGGACTGACTTCCGGTCTCATCCGCGTCCAGCTATTTTTAGCTGTACAAAACAGCTCGTTTTGCTACTTGATATTGAAAATGGGTATGTCTTACCATATTATTTCAATGTATTATCTTAATTATGAACACTCTGGTTTGTAGTGCAAACAGTTTTACTGTTTACTGCACGTTGATATTCTTCTGGTTATTTCCCTACAGCGGCTAATGAACCGGAAGTCTCGCCCATAGGCTTACTTCCGCGTTGAAGACAAAGGTGGATAGACCATTTTTCTGTTAGTTAACATTGTGATGTTTTTCTGTGGGCGGAGCTTAGGTGGAGGCAGAAAGATTCCCCTGAACGCTTCGCTCACGCTAGCTATGAAGTTTGTTAGCTTTTTTTTTTTAACAGTGACTGGAGAAAATCCGATTTTACCTGCATATGTTAGGTCACTCGCTGTCTGGGGCTACACTTTAAAAAATACTGGGTTGTTTCAACCCAACTTTGGGTCGAATATGGACTAACCCAACCGTTGGGTTAAATTTTTAAATTACATTTTTAACCCAAAAGTTGGGTTAGTCCATATTTGACCCAAAGTTGGGTTGAAACAACCCAGTATTTTTTTTAGAGTATATGATTGTTATTTGAAAAGGTTCACTTTAACGGACGAAACCAGAATCACTCAAAGGATGGACGATCTGACAGGATTGAGTGACTCACATCTATAGAGAAACCTAAAGTGTATAGTAAAGAGAAACTCACCTGTGTCTATCTAGTCATGAAGATGTATATATATTTCAGTTGCAGCAGGCATCTATTTTTACAGCTACTTAAGAGTGAACTGGGCCAAAATACAAAAAATGTTACATTCAACCTAATGGATAGGCCTATTATTATATGTATCATGAAATGGCCAAATAGTTATTTTAATATACCTCCTGTAAATAATGTAGGTTTACAGTGACATTACAGTACCTTTACATTACATACAGTACATTTAAAGTAAGATGTGGATATTTTCTAGAAATAAAATTCCAGAAACTGCTCATTTGATTATTCTTTCTTGCCAAGTTCTTAAAAATTCCATCCACAATCAATCACAACAAGTTAGTCCATATTTGACCCAAAGTTGGGTTGAAACAACCCTGTATTTTTTTTAGAGTGTATGATTGTTATTTGAAAAGGTTAACTTTAACGGACGAAGCCAGAATCACTCAAAGGATGGACGATCTGACAGAATTGAGTGACTCACATCTATAGAGAAACCTAAAGTGTATCGTAAAGAGAAACTCACCTGTGTCTATCTAGTCATGAAGATGTATATATATTTCAGTTGCAGCAGGCATCTATTTTTACAGCTACTTAAGAGTGAACTGGGCCAAAATACAAAAAATGTTACATTCAACCTAATGGATAGGCCTATTATTATATGTATCATGAAATGGCCAAATAGTTATTTTAATATACCTCCTGTAAATGATGTAGGTTGACAGTGACATTACAGTACCTTTACATTACATACAGTACATTTAAAGTAAGATGTGGATATTTTCTAGAAATAAAATTCCAGAAACTGCTCATTTGATTATTCTTTCTTGCCAAGTTCTTAAAAATTCCATCCACAATCAATCACAACAATGTATACACAATTACAGATGATTAAGCATAAAAATCGTCAGTTTGATGTTTTACACACATGCACACAGACTTTATTTCATACATGACAGTCGTGAGGTGCATAAGAAATCTTTAGACGCGCAACACAAACCACATAATCCATAACAACAAAAGACAATAGTTTATTTATCCTTTTTTGATAAGAAGTGTGCACTGCAAACGATCGTTTCTGTCCAGTCCGCTCGTTTTATCCCGTTTAACCACAGCTGTCGTCGGTTTTTTGTCTGGCAGTAGCAGCAGCTATGTGTTAAAATTTCAATTGGAGCCTGTACTACGTCGATTCTGGCACCCAACATCACAACAAGATGATATTTTAAGCTCCTTGTGTAGCCGAATCTGTGCTGGTGTGAATTGGCCGTCTCCAGTTTTCCCTTTGTTTTGCCTCCAGCTAGTGCTGTGACGTAATTGTGACATGGCCCCTAAAAGGATCTATTGGAGAAAGTGTAACGGCTAACTTGGATCACGTGTGCATTAATAACCAATCACATTACAGCCTTGACGTCATTGAATTTCAGTCAGAGTTGTGCGACACTCAGTCGCCGTTTACAGATACAATAGGAATGAATGGGAAATGCCGTAAGCTGAAGCCCACCTGTCGCAAAAAGTCAGTGACTTCTCTTATAAAACGGCATTTTTTTTCGTGGTAAACTCTA
>NW_015654494.1:316370-317683 GCF_001515625.1 Sinocyclocheilus rhinocerous
CTCCTTTCCCACGTACTGGCAAACCGGAAGCGTTAGCTTTAGCCGTTACGCTTTTTCGGCTAAAGGTTGCAGGCTTGCCTTCTAGTGACTTTGATAATTACGGGGGATGTCGGCTTCGACATCGGCGCTCTCGCGTGATGCTCGAGTCTCAAATGTGACGTATTCATTTTGTTTGCACTTTGTAAGCTTGTTTAATTGCTCCAAATCTAAAAAGTTATTTATTTATTCTTTTTTTTTTTTTTTAAGAGTAATGATTTGAAACAGCCTTGCGACATCTTTAACTTGCGTTTTGATTTACTAATTGTGATTTGATTGGCTCATTAAAAGTGTGCTATGATGTTATTGGTTATTATTATTTGTCCCTGCCTAAAATTTAAGGTTTTAAAGTTTTCTTTTTTAAAGAAATGTACACTACTGAATTGCGCACAATATATTTAATATATTTTAGTTTTTGTTCATTCGTTTGTTCTTTTATCATTGTGCCTTTTTCCTTCAGTTTTGATTTATTAATTGTGATTTGATTGGCTCGTTAAAGGTGTGCTATGATGTTATTGGTTATTATTATTTGTCCCCGCCTACATTGTTTTTTTAAGTAACACACGCTAATGAATCGTACATATCATGTTTAATTTATTTTAGTTTCGTTTGTTTTTACTTTGTTTTATATTTTCGTTTGTGCTTTTTTCCCCTTCATTCTTTGTTTTGTTTTGTTTGTTTTCTTTGGTTTTGTTCTTCCAATTGTTTCTTTTTGATTTTTGTTTTAATAAGTTAGTTTTTTTTTTTTTGCTCTCTTATTTTGTTTCTTTCATCTTGTATTCTTTTTGCATTAAATGTAGGTGAATAAAGTTGTTTTTTAATGGAAAATTAGAAACTTATCAAACTGAGGAGAAAGATGTTGTTGGTGGAAAATTACAGAAACTATTAATCTTTGTAAATAATGTACACTGTTGAAACATACAAAATATGTTTAATAAATAAATAAATCTGAATGCACATTATCAGTTTGGTTCCTAGACGGCTAAGTTTCCGTTCTCGTTTCTCTCAGGTTGTTACGGCGTTAATCCCGACACGAAACAGGAGGGCTGGATGTGTTCTCGGTGTACTGCGGCCGAATGGACAGCCGTAAGTATCGCAAACACCTTTCACGCAAACATAGATTAGTCCTACGACTAGTTATAAGTCATTTATATTAACAGTGACTGTTCACATGTAAGTCTTAAGCAGTAATCTGTGCACTAATAAAGCAGTAAGCCCCGTGAAGCCGTGGTTTACAGTGAATTTATAACAGCTAAGGGGCGTTGTTAGGCACAACG
>NW_015654494.1:318806-326548 GCF_001515625.1 Sinocyclocheilus rhinocerous
TATAACAGCTAAGGGGCGTTGTTAGGTACAACACAAAGCGGAGTAACCCCCTTAGCTGTTATAAATTCACTGTAAACCACGGCTTCACGGGGCTTATTGCTTTTATAAAACGGTTATTCCATATACGTAGTAAGGTTTCACAAAATAAAACAGAGCAAATACAGTGTAATGATATAAATAAAAACTTTATTCTTCCACCAAACAATGTAGTTCCTCAGAAACAGTTGTGGTTCCAACAAAGTGGTTGCCAAGCAACAGACAAACGTAAACAAAGGTATATGTTTGTAGAGTAATTTACAACAGCTTAGAACGCGGCTCAACCAATCAGAATCAAGGACCGGAACTCTTTGTTTTATAAAACTCTATATGGCACATTTATTGTTGCGCTGAAGTGTTTTGTTCATTATTGTGTTCATTGGTGTTGTTTATCGTCGCAGGCCTGCTGTTTGTGCAGTTTAAGAGGAGGAGCTTTGAAGAAAACCACAGATGACAGGTCTAATATCTCTCATATCGCATGTCAATTACAAGAAGCTACGCGGCATCTGTTCATGCTCGTTTGCCAAACGAACTCTGCATATAAACCGTGCGTTTGGTGTCCCGTCCGCAGGTGGGTTCACGTGATCTGCGCCGTCGCTGTGGCCGAGGCTCGTTTCGTTAACGCTGTGGAGCGAGAGCCTGTGGACGTGACTGCCGTCCCCGACACCAGGAAGAGTCTGGTGAGTCAAGACACACAGATGAAATGACAATCCTCCTTTTCTTTCTTTGTTCATTCTGTGTTTTTGCTTCGTTTTATACTTTGGTTTCATTCACTCGCTCGTTGGCGCCTCCATTGATTTGCTCCATTGTTTATGTTCTTCTTTTTCATTTTTCCGTTTGTGCTTTTGTTTATTTCTTTCTTTCGTTCATTCTTTTTTTGTTCATGTTGTAGTTTCATTCATTTTCTACTGTTGTTTTCAGTTGTTTGTTCTTTCTGTTCCTTACTGGCCTTTCGTTTGTTTTTCAACTTTTCTGGGTTTTTTTTCTCCGTTTTCTTTCATTCTTCTTATTTATTTTTTGGTGTTTTTTCCTGTTGGGCTTCTGCTTTTGTTTGTTTTTTATTAATTTGTTAGTTTGCGTTTTTATTATTTTTTTATTCATTATTTAGTTTATTTTGTATTATTTGTTCTTTCACTCTGTATATTTTGTCTGTTTTTGTTTGTATTTTCATTTATTGGCCTTTCAATTGTTTTTTTTTTTCTTATCTTTTTCATTTTTTGTTGTTTTTTTTAATGCTTTTTTTTTTTTTTTTACTTTAGTTAGTTCGTAAATTTTCCATTCATTTATTTGTTCTGTTTATTTTTTTACTTGTACTTTTGTTTTTGTTCATTCCAAATTTGTTTCTCTTTTTTTAGTTAATTTGTACATTTTTCACTCCTTTGTTTGTTTGTTCCGTTTCATTTCTGCTTTTGTTTTTTGTTCATTCCTAATTTGTTTTTCATTTTTGTTTTTGTTTTTTTATTACCTTTGTTTGTTTTTCTTAAGTTGTTTTTCTCTCATTTTTGCTGTTTTGTTGTTGTTGTTTTTATTTTTACGTTTTAGTTCATAAATTGTTCTCTCGTTCTTTTGTTTGTTCAGTTTCATTTATGCTTTTTTGTTAATTCCTAATTTGTTTGTTTCTTTTTTTTGCTTTTATTTATTTTTTTCCTAATTTGTTTCATTTTTGTTTTTTATTCCTTTTGTTTTTCTTTCCTATTGTTTTTTTGTTGTTGTTGTTTTCTTTCATTTGTTTCATTTTAATTTGTACATTTTTCACTCATTCATTTGTTCTGTTTCATTTGTGATTTTGTTTTTTCGTTTTTCTTTTTTGTCTCTTTCATGCTTCAATTATTTATTTGTTTAAGTTTAAGTTTCATTTTCTATTGTTTATATTTTTTCTGTTTCTTGATGGCCGTTTTTCTTTTGTTTGCTCTTTCAGTTTCTTATTATTTTGTTGGCTTTCCTAATTTGTTTGTTTCTTTTTTTTGCTTTTATTTATTTTTTTCCTAATTTGTTTCATTTTTGTTTTTTATTCCTTTTGTTTTTCTTTCCTATTGTTTTTTTGTTGTTGTTGTTTTCTTTCATTTGTTTCATTTTAATTTGTAAATTTTTCGCTCATTCATTTGTTCTGTTTCATTTGTGCTTTTGTTTTTTCGTTTTTCTTTTTTGTCTCTTTCATGCTTCAATTATTTATTTGTTTAAGTTTAAGTTTCATTTTCTATTGTTTACATTTTTTCTGTTTCTTGATGGCCGTTTTTCTTTTGTTTGCTCTTTCAGTTTCTTATTATTTTGTTGGCTTCTACTTTTTCATTTTTCATTAATTCCCTAATTCATCCATTAGTTTGCCTTCTGTGTTTTCATTTGTTCATTTGTGTTTTATTCATTTAGTTTCTTTCTTTTGTCCTATTTGTTCTTTCACTCTGTTCCATTAGTCTGTTTTTTATTTCGTTTGTATCTTCATGTTTTCTTTTGTTGTTTCGCCGTCATTCTCTCTTTCTCAGAGGATATGATGCATTATTAATGATGTGCAATGCTTGAATAATCAGGTGTGATTGCTCACTGTGCTAAATGAACTGCATTGATTATATAGGCAAGTTTCTCCTCCTCCGCCGCGCGTCTGAATGCTGCTCAATGCGTCGGCACAAACACACAACCCAAAGCAACTTCAGCACACGATGACATGAAAAACATGCTATAAACCTCTCATACTGTTCATGCATCTGACTTCAGCAGTCGCCATTAGCAAGCAGAAACACACAGGTTTGCTAGAAATCAGTGCCAGTAACGAAAGACCATCAAACACTTAGTCTCGTTATTTGCACAGCTTCACTCTAGAACAAGAAACAGCGTCGTATTGTAGATTAAAAGGAGGTCGCTTTATCTTCCCGCTCGCCACGCTCTTGATGTATGAATAAATAACTGCGAGCTGGATGCTCGTAAATCACGCATTTTTTCCCCTTCTCTTGTCCGTTGGCCTGTCTTGCGATCAATCCCTGGCGAATGATAAATCAGAGGCTTTCACCGGCCGATGAAATATTTCCGAGCCGGCGCCGCATCGAAAGGCCATCGTACATTACGGCCGCTTGGCCACAGGGGGTTGAAATGAAGTATTGACAATTTAATAAAGAATTTTTATTCCCGTCGATATTCCTCTGTGTGTGTGTGTGCGCTCGTTTGGAGGCGGTTTATGCGGAAATGGAGGAGAAGAGGAGAGAGACGGGGATGAACGGACACAACATGTTTCCATTTGAGAGGATATTTGCAAGAAATGCTGAAATATCAAGTGCATTGATTTTCAATACACTCTCGTGCCACAAATTCGGGCCCAATTTCTGCATTTTAAGTCAACGTGGAATCAAAATGCACTGTGTTTGTGAACATTTCTGCTGTTCACTTTGTTAGTAAATGTTCATCTTTGTAATCTTTCATCAGAGCTGCTGCTGCGCTCTTGAAATTACTTTGGTTTTAGCTGACACATGGAAATAATGTTAGCCAAAAGCCAAATAGTTGTTTAGCATTGGCATTCGGCTCAGGCGCCGTTCTGGTATGATAATATCACTTTGTTTTCATTTAATATCTGGTTTATTACTGAATGTCTGCTTTTTGGTTTGTTTTCCTTCATTTGCTTGGTGTTCGTTCATTTGTTTCGTTGTTTCTGTTCTCTTTTGTTTCGTTTCTTTATTTTATTTGGCTGTTTGTTTGTTTTTAATCATTATATTCTTAATTTGTTTTTTTGTTTTCTTGACTGTTTTTCAGTTCTGTCTTTCATTCATCTTTTATCAGTTTTTTGTTTTGGTTCTTTTAGTTCATTTTCTGCATTTGTTTTGCTTTTTTATGTATATTTGTTTTTCTGCTTCTGTTTCTTTTGTTTGTGCTTTTTTCATTTTTTTTCTTTTCTTTAGTTTTGCTCTATCATTCATTCTTTGTTTCTTTTCTCCTTTTATTCTTTTCAGTTTTTTCTGTTTGTTTTAGTTTTTTCCTTTCTACTTCTGTTTTCCTTTTTTCTTTTCTCTATTTTTTCTTTTGTTTCTTTTAGCTCATTCCCTCTACTTTTGTTTCCATTAGTTCATATATTTTTTTCGTTTTTATTTGTTTGTTCCTTCATTCATTCTTTTGCTTGTGCTTTTTCTTTTTCTTTCATTCACTCTTTCTTTTGCTGTTTATTTAGTTTTCTTTATTTTATTCATTGTTTGTTTTGTTTGTTTCATTCATTCTTTTCTCTGTTTTTTGTTTATTTTTATAAGCAAAATTTTTTTTTATTTGTTTTAGTTTGTTTCTTTCTCTACACGTGTTTTCATTCATTTATATGTTTGTTTGTTCTTTTTGTTTCTATTTCTTTTTGATTGTTTGTTCTTTCATTCTTTCGTTTGTGTCTTTTATTTTATTTATTTATTTTACTAGTTTGTTGCTTTGTTCTCCATTTCTATTTGTTTATTCTATTTTTCTTTGTAGTTTTTTTTTTTATTAACTCTTATGCTTTTTCTTTGGGGGTTTTTATACTTTTCTAAAATTGACTATCTTTGTGAACATTTTGGATGTTTTATTGTAGTTCACACATTAATAAATGTTTGTATTTGTAATGTTTTATTAAAAAAGACGTTCTTTAGCTGTTTACCATTAGCCTAATAGCGTTATAGCACTGAACTCCCATTCGGTCTTGGCTCCAGTGCCCTTTTCCTGATGGATAAAATCACTTTTCGTCATTGAGTATGGAAGTTTGTCATGCTACAAAGGTTGCAACTCAAGTTTCATGTTTCCTCGTTACGATTTGCAGAAGTGCGTCTACTGCCACAAGACGACCAAGCAGATCTTCGGCGCGTGTATCCAGTGCTCGTTGGACAACTGCTCCACGTCCTTCCACGTCACCTGCGCCCTCCTCGCCGGAGTCGTCATGAAGCCGGCCGATTGGCCATACGTGGTGTCCATCACCTGCCACAAACACAAACAGACCACTCAGAAGGTGCGTAGCTGCTATAGAAGGGATCTCGATGCACACGGTGATCCTCAAACTGACGCTTTGCCTCCGCTGCAGGTTAAAAACAGCTCCCGCGAGCTGTCTTTAGGTCAGGAGGTCATCGGCAGGAGCAGCAACGGTTGGTTCTATCGCTGCACCATCACCGGCATCGGCACGCAGAACTACTACGAGGTCAACTTTGATGACGGCTCCTATTGTGATAATGTCTTCCCAGAGAACCTGCTGGTGAGAATGTTTTTTCATTATTATGGTGATCATGGTTGCCAAGTGGCTTTGGTCTGGAAGTCCATTTCCACCACTAAATAAAAATAAAAAAAGGTAATTGCAACTTTTGATCTCACAATTCTCACTTTTTCTTGCCATTGCGAGTTTACATCTCACAATTCTGACTTTGAATTGCGAGATATATACACTTCATTTTTTTTAGTTTATATCATAACTCTGACTTAATTTCTCCGAAATGTGAGTATATATCTGCGCAATTCTGACTTTATAGCATGCATTCGCGAGTTTATATTTCACAATTCTGAGAAAAGTCAGGATTACGTGATATAAACTCGCAATTGCGAGAAAAAAAATAGAATTGCGATGGAAAAAGTCAGAATTGCATGATAAACTCACATTTGTGATTAAAAAGTAAGAATTGTGTGGAAAAGTCCAAATTGCATGATATGAAGTCGCAATTGCAGGAAAAAAGTTTGAATTGTGAGAAAAAACGGAGAAAAAGTCAGAATTCTGATAATTATGAGTTTATTTCATGCAATTCTGTGAAAAAAAAGTCAGAATTGTGAGATAAATAGTCGCAATTACCCTTTTTAATGCTATGATGGAAATGGGCTTCCACACTTTGGCGAATTTGTTTGGCTCATCCAATCATATTTTAGAGATTTGGGTTACTTAAACCTTAATCATGGGGAATAAATAAATAACTGTAATATCTGGCATCTTGTGGCTTATTGTGGTCTAAAATGCATAGCTCTGGTCCGGGATTGGTCGAAATCTAGATTGGCTAAATCTACCTCTAGGTTATTATGGTTGGCAAGTGGCTTTGGCCCATTAATTCGGCTCATCCAATCAGATTTTAGAGCTACAACTGTCTGTTTGAATCCATCATCTGTTTGATTTCTCTGTCCCAGAGTCACGACTGTCTGAGGAACGGCCCTCCAGAACTGGGCGAATTCGTGGTGGTCAAGACAATCGATGGACGGGTTCTCAATGCGTCTTTCATAAAGGAACACGTCCAACGATACTACCAGGTAACTACGACGTCTAAAATTTTTATTTGGATTTATTTATGCCCCATATATATATAAAGAGTAATCCATTTCAAACCAAACCATTTCATTACTTTCTTTGTTTGCTTTGCTGTTAGTTTTCTACTGTATTATAATTCTACTGTATTACAGTTAATTGTATATTATTATATTTTATTGTTTTGTTCTGTATATAGTTAAGACCCGTAGTGACACCCAATTTTTAAGTCAAGAACCTAAATCTTTAAGTCAGCTTTCTTGTAATTCCACATCTCATCCGAGTCTTTCAGGAGTCCCACATTTGGTGCAAAGTTCGCTTTCCTCGTACACAGAGCAGCCGTTGATGTATTGAGCGGAAGGGAGCCGAGATTAATGGGAAAATGAGAAAAGTAGGCAGATGTGGCGCATGGGGGATTTACGGAGTCTGTAGATGAAGCTTATGAGGTGTGATGGACCGCAGACGGCGAGAGTAGACCGCCATTCATCTGCTATTTCACGTACACACGCCGCTCCTCACAGGAAGTGCTTTTGTGTTCTTGTGCAGTGATGGGTCGATGCTTTAATTCACATCTGGGTCACACACACACACACAGTGTTTCATTGCTCGGCTGAACTCTTGAGAGACTCCTCTGTCAGCATTAACGAACCGCTTGATTCTCTGCTCCGCCACAAGACTCCATTATTTATCAGATCCGTGTGAGTCATGGCACTCGTAACAAGTGCCGATTGCTTTCATGACGTCACTTTTACCTTTGCAAGACGCGACAAGCGCTCTCCCACTCGCTGCGGGCGATCTGTAACTGGATGTCTGTAAGTCTGACAGGTCTTGAAGCTGTTGGGAATTGATCTGGAATAGGGTGTTGATTGCAGACTGGTTGAAAGTTTGCAGCTTATGTTGTTGTTGGATGCTCTTCCAATCAAAAATATAAGAGATTTAAAGGAATATTCTGGGTTAAATGCAGTTTTTACAGCTCTATCAACAGCATTGATACATTAGCATTAGATTTTGCAATACAGAATTCATGTGGATTTATGTAATGTCAGGACATGTGCCCTACATTTTATAATAAAAAATATAATTTTAATATTTTGTACATATTTAAATTCATATATATACACCTATATATTCATTTCATATCATCATTTTATATGATTATATTTATTTAAAATAATATAAAAATATATGTACGTCATTTACAACATGAGAAAATAAAAATTATATTTGTTATATAGTACTTATAATTGATTTAGTGAAATATTTTAAACATTTAAATATGACATTTGTATTTTATTATACATGTGTGTAAATTTGAGTATTTTAAATAAATGTAAATATATAATACATATTTAAATGTTAAATATATTTGTTTCATTTCATTATTTTTACATAAATAATTATTTTTACATTGTAATATAAATAATTTATATAATTAATATGTATTTAGATATTTATTAATAAATAATATTAATATTACTATATTCATATATATATATACATA
>NW_015654494.1:327278-331427 GCF_001515625.1 Sinocyclocheilus rhinocerous
TATATATATATATATATATATATGTGTGTGTGTGTGTGTGTGTGTGTGTATATACACATATTCATTAATATATAATTATACATTTATATTAAATATAATAATTATATTTAATTTGAATGTATTTTACACACACACATATATAATTGAGTGTTATATTTAAATATGAAATTATTTATATATAATTGCTTTTCTTTTTAATTTAGTTAACAACATTTAACAGATTTTCAACAGTTTTTTTGTATTTATATTTTCTATGTTCTACTTGTATAACTGGAAAGTTGTTTCCCAAGAGTGTTAGAAAGATGGCCGCCAAGCAAACTGAAACAAAAGCTAGGAAATGATGCTAGTTAGTTTTTCTAAACTTGGATGGTATGAAGGAAAGTGGTTCCAAGAAAAGGATCCGAGGCGTCTAAACTGCCTGTATTTCTTTCCAGGTGGAATTTCAGGATGAGACGCAGATCTTACTGAAGCGCAGCGAGATTCACTCTCTGAACCAAGAGCTGCCTAAGAGGGTCATGTCTCGTCTGGTAAGCGCTTTTATTCGCTTCGGGCCACGTACCGTATGTTTCTGCACACAGAATTCATCAACGTGAAGTCAAAGTGCAGGTTTAACATTTTACGGCTTTCGTGGTTTTTCAAGCTAACAGTGCAGTTGGAGTCCATTTGGAGGGTTCTGACTGACATCGCTGAACGATTATTGTCTTCTTTTTCCTTTTCAACAGGCAACTGTGAACCAACAGCAACCTCAGGCGCAACCGTCAGACGAACCTCTAGACGCAGATCTTACTGAAGCGCAGCGAGATTCACTCTCTGAACCAAGAGCTGCCTAAGAGGGTCATGTCTCGTCTGGTAAGCGCTTTTATTCGCTTCGGGCCACGTACCGTATGTTTCTGCACACAGAATTCATCAACGTGAAGTCAAAGTGCAGGTTTAACATTTTACGGCTTTCGTGGTTTTTCAAGCTAACAGTGCAGTTGGAGTCCATTTGGAGGGTTCTGACTGACATCGCTGAACGATTATTGTCTTCTTTTTCCTTTTCAACAGGCAACTGTGAACCAACAGCAACCTCAGGCGCAACCGTCAGACGAACCTCTGGCCGCGAAACGCCCACGTCTGCCGACACCGCCACCCACACTAGCCATTGAGCCCTCGGCGCTACCTCCAGGAATAGTCACCGCTTTCCTGCCCGCTACTATTACTCCAAACACCAGCACTGCCCCCTGCCTGCCTCCCCCCACATCACTTCCTGTTTCAGCACCCACACTTCCTGCCCCGGAACCCAGTGAGATTTACACCCACAGCTCCAGCTACATAGCCTACATGGAGTCTCTCCTCAACTCGGACTTTCCTCCAGAAGAGGGTGAACATGGCGTTGAGCCGATGTATTGAAGCGCTGTTATGCGCTACCAGCTATTTGTCAATGCTTCATACAGACTTTAAATTCATCCACTGCATGTCTTTGTTTCATTTATTCGCTGTCGTGCTAATCTGAGTTTCCCACCCATGAATGGTGCACGTGGGACGCATGCGTGTCATTATAGACTGAAGCCGAAATGGACCCAGTACATAGCCTTGGGGGATGCCGCACTCTTCCGACCCTTTCCACGATCCCTCGCTCTGGTTCTTTCACTAAACGGAAAGAGCCGCCATTTTTAGATGGGATAATCATTCACTGTATGTGCTGTTAAATTTATACCTGATTTTTTTCTCTAATGAGTGCTAAATATTTTTCTAACTCAAGCCAAAACATCATGCTACCCGGTCACAGTTCAAATAGACAGTCTATATCTGTACAGTTTCAGGTATTTTTCTCTGTACTCAAGTGTTCGGGAGGGGGGTGTTGGGGGGGAAGAGTTTTAGCTGGGCTCATGGGATTTAACAAGTATTTAAATGTCTTTTGTCACATATAGGTTTAATATTTGTATAAAGAAAATCAATTATGGCAGCATCAGAAGCTACAGTTTTCAGTTAGTGTACACATTTGTGTTACGATAGATTTGCGCGTCTTCATGTATTCTTCTATAATCAACGATAAAAAATGTTTTCAGACAGATTATTTGTTTTTGTAGCATACTTGGTAAACGTTGATATTGAATACTATTCACCTTGTCTGTTTTTTATTATGATTACCGTTGTTGTTATGATTGTTATTTTTAGTGATTTTTTTTTGGGTGAATCTTTGCAACACAATGTCGAAAGATGAAAAAAAAGCTGAATTTATCATTTTTATTCAAGAGGTTGAAGTGGCGTACATTTAAGCGTATAGTCATAGGTGATATTAAACAGATACGCAATCCGCCTTCTCAAGGTGCTATAGAGGTCTTGGACTACTGAGGGGCGATCCGGGTCAAGTGACCCACAATGAGGTGTACATACTAGATGTCCTGCTCATGAATTGGAAAAATGTTCTTCAGTGTAACTTCTAGTCTTATCAAATGCCATGTCACATTCAAATAAAGGGTCTGGTTGTCGCTTTGGATTTCTTTTCTCCTTTTTGTTGTTTGCCCATCCTTGTTTCGTTTTCTGATGTGAGCGATTATCGATCGGCACACCTCCTCCGCCGATATTTGCGGGTTCATCATCCATATAGCATTGAGAATTTGCTTCAGCGCCCCTCTATTGATTCGGAAACAAACACTCTGATAAGACCTTTGCAGACAGGATCGTAGTTTAGACTGAATCCAAAACGAACCCAGTACATAGCTTTGGGGGACCCTTCCCACAATCCCTTGCTCCCAATTCTTCGCTAAACTGAAAGAATGGCCACATATGTTCAGATGGAATAATCATTCATTTGAGCATGCCAAAGATTTTGGAGAATTGTTCAAAATGCAAGATAAATTAATACAAGGAAAGTCCCCAGATGAAGTTATTAAAATATTAAATTGACAGCCCTTCATTTTCTATATATTCTCATACATCATGATTTCTTTTTAAAATTTCATACTATTATTCCTCCCACTTTCATTTTGCATGTTTTTTTAATAATAACATCTGAATTACGCCTTTACGTATGAAGTGCATACTGAGGTTTGAAACTCATGAGTGCTCTCCTTCCGTTCAATGTGACAACCACCATTCTCATCTCAACACTGTTTGTTGTTTTCCGCCCGCCAGTGACGCCTACGGCTGCTCTGACACTAGACGCAGTGTGTCGATGGCATTTGTACTCTGTTTCTGGGGTTTCTGCTTTGCATTAACAGAAACGTCACAAGGGGCAGGTTTAATAAATTAACCCACCACAGCTTGCATACTGATGATGGCAAATGTTTATCTGTGCAGAAGTACTAGGAAAGATTGTAATAAAATGTGAAGTGAAACTGTGCTTTGTGTTTTACTGTATTTATTTCACTGGGAAAGCAATGAAAAACCTGGTTTAAATAATACCAGTAAAAATAAATACATGTATGAATGAATAATAAATAGGTAATTGTAGTAATAATTAATCAATAATCAAATATTTTTACATTTATAATATAAATCATTCATAAAAAATTAATAAATGCAGAGAAATTTCAATGTTGAATTTATATATTTTTCAAAAAAATATTTCATTGGCTAGGTTTTGTTCTTGTATACAGGTTTTGTATGTCGTGATTTCCAATTTGCGAGCAAATTCTTTTTTTTAAATTGGTTTTTGTAATGAATCACATGACCCAGTTTACAAATTAGTTACTTTCCCCAAATTCAGTCTAAATGCTTCTTCAAATCAGTGTTAATTTCGTTGACGAATAATTTTCGTCATAATTTTCGTCAACGATATTTTTTTCACCTACGATAACGAACTAAAACTCTTTCTGAATGACAAAAGCTATGACGTAAATCTATTGATATTTTCGTCAACGAATAAAAACGAGACGAAAATGTTAGGGAGGGACGATTTGGGAAGAGATTCATTCAGAACGAATCTGCTGCGTGGTTCCAATCTCCGTGGTTCGGAGGTTAGATGCGTACATATGAACTGGCGGGACATAAGCTAAAATACATTTGCTGCCCGTCGCATAAAACGTTCAAAAATGTCAATATGTGGGAGTAAGAGAAGAGCAGACATATGGATAAATCTGACGACGCAAGAGAGAACTCAATTCGGTCCCGTTTTCTGAGCGCAGAGACTGAAGCATACACACAGAAAGCGCGTCTCACAGCGCG